>NC_077241.1:71403040-71706071 GCF_947179165.1 Solanum dulcamara | reverse complement strand
TATGGCTTTTACTCTTTGCACCGCCCTCTCAATTGAAACAAACCCACAGCCCCAATTATAAGATCGAATATCATTAGAGTATCTAAAAGGAAACATATATGGCCTAACAACAATGAAGATAAACCGGAAGTAAGTGTGGTTGTCATGAACTACTCATAAGAATTCAGATGGGACTGGGCTAGAAGCATCCAGAATACAAAGTTCAGCTGTGATTTTGAAAAATAGCACAACGCGGCTCAAAGTTTCCCAACTATTTCTGATAAAATGATTTCATTATGGTGTCGCCAGGCAGCTACAGTGAAGTTAAAAAATGCCATACGGCTGAGGGATGTTTAAGATAAAGAGTAGTAAGAAACCAAGAACCAGAAAGGAAGGGGGAGGGGGGGGGACCTTTACTCTGAATCATTTAGGCTGTGAAAGGAAAACTATCCATTTAATACTCAACGTACCAGAATTAAAGTAACGACTTGGTTAAATTATTATTTTTAGTGGTAGCTTAGTAGAATTAATTAAGGCTAGATATTAGCTAGATGATGACACTTGCCATGTTGCATAGAATCTACCCATGCCTAGTAATAACAGGTTCAACAAAAAGGTAACCACATTTGCAAATGACTCAAAATTTTAAAAATGAAATCACGAGAGTGTAGGATATGTGCCCGAAGATTCACACAACTGGTGCCAAGGAAAAAACTTTGAGGTTGAAGTCTTTAACAGTTCTAAGAAAACACACAAACATAGCAGCCTGTGACATCAGTGCTTCGTCCAGCTCTACAAGTATAATCTCTTTTCCATGGCTTTTGGGAATTATTGACTTCTCTAATAATACCATCACAACACATCAATTTTATTGTAATATAAGTTTTACAGGAAAAGATGTGTAACATATATGAGTCTGTTAAATCAGAACAGAAGGGTGATAAAGCATACCTTATAACGGGAAGGCAAACTTCGCATAAGCTTCACACTCAAGCATAATCCAATAACAGTCGCCATGCTGCAATGTTCAACCGTAGGCGTGAATGTGACCCTGAATCAAGAACTTCCTCTTCTTAGACAACGCGAAAAATGCCACCAACGAGGAATCAAAACAGAACCATATGAAGCGGATTCGTTTCTCACCTTACATAGCTTCGCTTGTCATCTACCTCAACCGCATCTTCTGTTATAACTTTCAGTTCTTCCAGAGAATAGGGATGCTCTGGATCTTTTATATCTCTAATATGGTGTAAGAATGTTAAGGAATGATTAAATTTTCATTGCTATGAAGTTTCCCTAACAAATAAAACTTTATACTTGATTAGTTCTCTTCGAAATGATACAATGCAAACAGGCTGGAAAATAGTTAGAAGGAATCCTATAAAACACAGAGTCAAATGTATTATACTCGTGTTACTCGCTGAATAACACTGGCATTTCTGAAGCAAGGAAAAGTATGAAACTAGGTAAGGTTCATCAAGCAGAGTAAAGTGAAGATTACAATTATGTGTAAGGAAATGGATAGACTGATCTGTGTTTTAACTGAATAGGAAGTATACAAAGATAGTTGGTCACTGATTGAACAGTATCACCTCAAATCATAAGTGGAGGCAGCATGACCCTAACCGTTTTCATGACATCTGTTCCTAGTTCCTACTATATTCTACCATGTGCTAGGGATAGCAAAACAAATGTGTACTTCGGTTCCAAAAATGTAAAACAAATGTTGAAGGTGCAAATAATGCATGCGCTCCTCACCCCCACCACCCCACACACACAAAAATCCAAGAAAAAGCAAAATAAGGACATGAAAATCATATGTCAACCTCTTTGGTGAAAGGCTTTCTGAAAAATCAAAATAAAGATAGCTATCATCATATTTCTATGGAAAACGGAGCATCGTGACTGACATGTACACTTATCCCACTATATCTCCCCTTTTTATGCAAAGTAACCAGACACTCAATATGCCTACTTCACTCCAACTTCATTCTCTGAGATTTAGCAAAAATAATAGAGTGAAAAGATAACTAAACAACCTTATCATACCAGAAAAGGGAAAGCTTATAAACATATTTCATGCACCAAAGTACAAAAGGGTTTTTCACTTCATCTTTCACATTGAACTGCATGGCAGAACAATAAATATCATAAACACTAGTATAAAGGAATAAAGAATTAAATCTAGTTTGCAAATTTAAACACCTCCTCTAGGTATTTTTCAGTGTAATATGTTAATGCTACTCAGAGACAGCGTGCTGGTTTTGTATGGCTAATATGTACTGCCCCATGTTGAATCTAAATGATTGAACTTAATATCACATATTCTGAAGTGGATGTGTTCTAGCCCCATAGATATTCCCAAAACATATAAAGATTAATTCAAGTCTGACATAACAAATTAAGAACAACATCCAATTTCAGTCATCATTAACACATGGATGATAGGATGCAACCATTCAGAAGGATATCAAAAATTTCTAGCTGGTCGATAGGTTCAGCTGCATATTCGTCCAGAACAGTTGTTGCACCCCTATCTCGACGCTCCTTCTTTTCATACACAACGGGGTTGGCATTTATTAATTCAGAAACCATTTTCAATGCTGGCTTGTATAAGATTCACTCTCCAGTACTGATGTCTGTAAAGAAGTACACGTAAAACCAAATTCTCAGCTAAATAAATACATAAACCTCAAACTTGTTTTTCTTGGTCATCAACTAAAAATTGCGTCTTTTTTTCTTTCAGAAAAACAAAATCAAAAAATACACTTTCCACCGTTATTAAAACTGAAGCAAACAATGAATTAACAGATGCCCAGTTGCCCCCCCCCCCCCCCCCCAAAAAAAAAAAAAACAAGAAATAGTTATCTAAATCTAATTTGGGCAAACTAAAGAGAAGCATGTTAATAAGAGACCTACACTACATAAACTAGAACAAGACAAGACGATTACTCTACATCCACAAGAATAAACATACAAAATCACAAATTTTCACAAGGGGGGCAGTGGAATTTTTCAAGAAATAGTTATAGGCACATGGGGTCAAGTTAAAAATCACAACTTTCAAGAAATTATATGTTTTTACTTACGAGCTCAATTCCCAATCTGAAAAAACAATACCTGGTGGCTGGTGGTGGAAGAGAATTAGAATGAGCTAAACCAAGAGGATGTTCGCGGGCGATAACATCTCCTAAGTCTTTGGAACCTAAAAACATCTAAGTAAATAATATTTTGTCTTTCTTTAAAGGCCAAAGACAAATTGTGGGAAGTTTCCTTGGCTTCCATGGGGCATGGGGTTCTTAAAATTACACAAATTATCACTTCTTTTCCTTTCATGTAAATTGGTACCT
This sequence comes from Solanum dulcamara, assembly GCF_947179165.1. Classification (NCBI taxonomy): domain Eukaryota; kingdom Viridiplantae; phylum Streptophyta; class Magnoliopsida; order Solanales; family Solanaceae; genus Solanum; species Solanum dulcamara. Next base: position 71,702,742 of record NC_077241.1, on the reverse strand, counting down.
TTTACTATAATTTGTATAATATTTTTTTAAAAGTAAAAATAAATAGTCTATTGCTATCAATAGAATTGTATATGGCCATTCAATATACAATTCTACAGTTTCGTTCAAGCAAGTAGTTTACAGGTAACTCATGCAGACACTTTTAAAAAAAAATTGTAAGAGTTTTTTGAAAAGATTCACAATCAAGTAAATAGTGTGCAAGTAGCTTATGTAGGTAATTTATAAGTTGCTTTCATAAAAGTCTTGCAATAACTTTATTTTTTGTATAAATATAATGAAGCTAAATCAATTCTAATTGATAATTAATTTTAATAGAAATAAGGATTTTATCTCTATATATAAATTTTTCTCTATGCTCTTATTCTTTTGTTAGAACACACTAGAAGCATGGGATTATGTTTTGAGCATTTACTTTAAAAAGATGTAATGAATTGTGTTTGAGAGACAAATTACTTTCTCTTGTTGTTGTTGGTAGTAATTTTCTTTTTGATAGGAAGTAAAATTTCTATTATTTGATTTCCACTAATTTTGTTTTAACCTGAAAATATCACTGATATTTCATTGAGATTTATAACTTTTTTTCTAAGTAAAGAGAAAAATTATTTGATATTTCTTCATAATAGATGAGTAAAATATTACTCCACAAACTTTTAGTATTGCTATGTTGATGATCATCAATATTAACTGATTTTATTATGACTACATTTAAGCCTATAATTAGCAGAAGTGTATATTTTCATAAGTTTATTGTGATTATGAACTTATTCAGTTCACCATTGATGAGTTTGTGATTAGATTAAAGAAGAAGAAGAGAGAAGATGAGTAATATATACACATAAGAATGTAATAAAACTTGCGTACAATACACTACATAACTGTATATATATACACAAAATGAGACTCGTAGCGGAGTTAACGCTAAGCTAGAGGATTGAAGACACACCCTGAAGTCTAAAGGGTTTAAGCTGAGTAAGACCAAGACAGAGTACTTACAGTGCAAGTTCAGTGAGACACCCCATGAGGTTGGCGCGGAAGTTATGCCTGGTGACCAGGCCATCCAAAAAAAAGGTAGTTTCAAGTACCTGGGGTCTATCATGCAAGGCAGCGGGGAGATTGACGACGATGTCACACATCGTATTGGGGCAGGGTGGATGAAATGGAGGCTCGCTTCCGGGGTGCTCTGTGACAAGAAGGTGCCACCACAACTTAAGGGCAAGTTCTACAAAGTGGTTGTTAGACCAACTATGTTATATGGGGCGGAGTGTTGGCCAATTAAGGTCTCTCACGTCCAAAAGATGAAAGTAGCCGATATGAGAATGTTGAAATGGATGTGTGGGCATACCAGGAGCGACAAGATTAGAAATGAGGCTATTCGGGACAAGGTAGGAGTGGCCTCAGTGGAAAACAAGATGCGGGAAATGCGACTTAGGTGGTTTGGGCATGTGAAGAGGAGAGACACAGATGCCCCAGTGAGGAGGTGCGAGAGGTGTAGGGGTAGGTCGAAGAAATATTGGGGAGAGGTGATTAGACAAGACATGGCGCAGTTACAGCTTACCGAGGACATGACCTTAAATAGGAGTGTGTGGAGGACCCGCATTCGGGTAGAAGGCTAGTACATAGTTGCGTTATCCTACCCTATTAGTAGGCGCATTAGCGCACTATAATTTCCTTTGTGGAGGACTCAGATTAGGATAAAAGGCTAAGTGATTCATCCTTTGCACCATAGTAGTTGTAGTTTTGCTCATTGTTTATTGTGTTTTGATTTCTGCATTGTATTGCTGTTTATAGTTGTGGCGCCGTTGTACTTTGACTGTCTTATCTATCTTATCTTATCTTATTTATTTATTTGTTGTAGTTATGCCTCTTTCTTCCCGTACCACTCTACCACGACTTTCCCTTTTGCTATTCCTGTTTTCATCTTGTTTTCTATATGTTTGCCCCTATCTGACCTCTTATCTTGTCCTCTCTTAAAGCCGAGGGTCTTTCGCAAACAACCGTCCTACCTTTCAAAAGCAATATTTCGAAAAAGATATTAAAAAAATGGGTTCAAATCTCAATATATCATAACAATAGAACTTCTAATTTGTACTCCAATGCATTATTACACCTTTATAAAGGTATAAAATCTTGGGTTCAAATACCAATACACCATATTAATAGCATAATAATGACTGAGGTAAAATATTGTGCTTTTGATGAAAAGCCTTCAAATGTATATATATATATATATATATAACTTTAAACTCAAAGTTGAAATTGATAAATCTGTGTTAATTCTTTTTTTAAAAAAGCTATTTTTTCTTTTTGATTGTGTGATTTGTGTCTAGTATAAATCTGAACTCGTTTATTCAACCATTATTTCACATTGCACAGTAATCTGTATATTTTTATTAATAAAATCTATGCAACAGAAAAGAAAAGAGTCAATTGTTTGTATTGATAAGAAAGAAAATCTTGATTTTTTATTTTTATAGCCAAACACACACTTAGGGGCATGTTTGGTATGGAAGAAAATATTATTAATTTTTTTCATATTTAATTGTTCATAATTATTTAAAAATATATTTTTCTAGAAAAATAAATTCTTTAAAATTAAGAAAAATCACTTTCATTAGGAAAGTAAGAAGTAACTCTTCAACAAGTAACTTTCAATTTCATTTTCCTCTCCCCACCCACTCAAATTCCTCAACCTCCATTTCTTGACCATTTCATCCCACTCCATCCTCCAAAACTATACTTTCCACCCAATCTCACCCTCATAATATTTTTCTGAAAAAGTCATTTTCTTTCTTACCAAACACACCGTAATAGAAACTTATATCTGCTACTCTTACTTCCTCCGTTTTCTCTAAACTTGTCATAATTTTTTTTTAAAGTCAAAAATTATGAACTTTGATTAATATTTTAAAATATATTTTTTTGTCATATTGATATAATAAAAATTACAACATATAATAATATTTTTATATAATTTTTTAAATATCTAAATTTTTATAAATATTAAATTAATGTAATCTCATTTAGCTTTGAGAGTTGGTCAAACCCGATCAGTTATCCAAGTTTATAAACGTTTGTACAAAATTTATTTACTGAAAAAAAAGAAGCATATATATAATAAAAGAGAAACGAATCTGAGCCGTTGAAATAAGTCCACGATAGGGTCAATTGCACCACGTCACCAACCAATTCAACGATCGAAACAAAGCCCTAACTTTCTCTCTCTAAAAATCTCCCCCAATTTCTCTTTCTTAATCTTCCAATTTTTGTATATTTTCCCTCAATTTTATCTTTCAATTTCACTATTTTGATCTTTTTTTTTTGCTTTTGCTTTGCCCCTTTTGAGAAACACATCTAATTTGGTGCTCTATTCAAGCTTAAACCAGTTCTACTCGGAGTTATACTACAGCTGAAGCAGACCCAATTCCTCAGATTCACTGTTGTTTCTTGTTTATCTTCACGGTAATTGATTTTACGAAGCTTTTCATGTTTAGTCTCTTTAAAGGTCTTTTTTTGGGGGGGGGGAGGGGATGTACGAAACCCCACCACTAGGGTGAGGGTGTAAGCAGCTCAAGAATCGAGCTACACCCCACTTGTTTTTAGAGGTTCTTTTTTGTGGGTTTAATCGCTTTTCTTTTTGTAGCATAAACTGTATGTGGAGTTGAGCTTTATGTTGTTTTTTTTTGGTAGACAGTTTTCATTTTTTTCAGTTCGGATTTTGGAGATTACAGCTAGGTAAATAGCAAATCTGTGTGAATGAACACTTGGGATGAACGAGTAATGCCGATTTAGCTTGATTATTTGGTTTAGTTTTAGAAATTTGGTAGAGCTTGGGTCCGTCTTTGCTTATGTGTTATTTCGTGGTAATTTTGGTGTATTATTTTGTGTTTTACTGGCAGACATATGTAAATTCACGACTTGGATTTGTGTGTTTTGAAAAAAGATAAAATTTTGGTCTAATTTGTGTTTTACTTTCAGTCATATGTAAATTCATGCCTTGGATTTGTGTGTGTTGAAAAAAGATAATATTTTGGTCTAATTTTTGTTTTACTTTCAGTCATATGTAAATTCATGCCTTGGAATTGTGTGTTGAAAAAGATAGAATTCTGGTCTAATTTGTGCTCTACTTTCAAACATATGTAAATTCATGCCATGGATTTTTGTGTGTTGAAAAAAGATAGAACTTGGTCTAATTTATGCTTTACTTTCAGAAATATGTAAATTCATGCTTGGATTTGTTTGTGTTGTAAAATATAACTTCAGCTGATTTTCATGAAGAACTTCATGTATGTGTTTTTAGTTTGCGTGACAGAATGGTTTGAGGAGTTATTGAGGTAGTGGTGCAGTTTAGCCATGGGGAGCAGTGATATTGACAAATCCTCTAAGGAGGCAAAGGAGGCGAAGACTCCCAATTCACAGGTAACTGTTTTCTTTCTTTTTTCTTTTAATAACCAGAGTTATTTATATAACATGTGAGCTAGCCTAAAACCATTGCATCATTTTCCTATTTTGCATAATTTAGGAGCAGGCTTCATCTACTGCTCCTGGTACAGTAAATCCAGACTGGTCCGGATTTCAGGTTGAGTTTTTCTGTAGCATTGTTACTCAATCTTTTACTTTGTCTGTTGAAATTTCACTGTTGGTAGTCAAAGGACATGGATTATCCTCATGCAGGGATATTCTCCGATGCCTCCACATGGGTTCATGGCTTCAAGTCCTCAAGCACACCCTTACATGTGGGGAGTTCAGGTATGGTGGAATTATGACTCATGGTATGTTTAGTGATTCCTTCAAAATTAGATCTGCTGGCTGTGCATGAGGGAGTTCAGTAATCACATCTTCCTCAGCAAGCATGTTTCTGGATATTTTAGGATCACCTGCTTGGTGTTCATAATGCTGTATAGAGTTCTATGTTACGATAATGATGGATATTTGTGGTATTAGTCTGTGATGGTCAATGTAAAGGTGCTTGCAATCACCAATTCTGGATTTGAAATAGGAGAAAGTTGGGCTTGTACTTTAGAGAGTTTCAGGAAACTTGTTTTATCGCTGATGAGCTTTGCTCTTAAGCATCCTCATTTTTGGCGCTAATTATTCACTGGTTACTCTATATCCATTCTATTTACAGGATCAGTCGTGTTTTGACTATTTTATGTTGTATAAATCTACCACAATCCTCCTCCTTTATCTGAGTCCAGATCGGCTATGCGAAGCTCACAAAGATGAAGTTGTTTACAAGGATGTCTGAGCTAAAAAAAATTCTGCTCAAATATTATGCTGGTTTCTTGTTTCCTGCATCTCCATGGTTCTGAAAAAATAGAGAGTTTTGTTCTGAGAAAATAGAGAGTTTTGTTCTGAAAAAATAGAGAGTTTCTGGTAAATTTTGCTAGATTCAAGCATCTGGGGCCATATGCGAAAATTTACTACATCTGTTTTTTATTTGACTTTATTTGGAAAAAGAGGTGCTATTATTTTGAGGATGTAACTCATACAGGTTACTGTTATTTTTCTTACCAATTTTATGTTTCCCCCCTTTTCAGCATCTTATGCCACCCTATGGTACTCCACCACATCCTTATGTCGCAATGTATCCCCATGGTGGAATATATGCTCATCCATCTATTCCTCCGGTATCTTCTTCTTCCCTGATAATTTTCAGCTTGCTACATATTGCTCACATTTTATTTTGCTTACATGCAATATTTTTTTTATTAAATAGGGATCTTACCCTTTCAGCCCCTTTGCGATTCCTTCTCCAAACGGCATTGCTGAAGTTGCAGTAAGTCCAAAGCTAGATATGTTCACTGAACCTATGCGATGATACCAATGGTTTAAATTTCTAATTTTCATGCTGCTTCTGATTTATGAATTTTTGTAGGTTAACACCTCTGGCAATGCTGAAGTAGATGGTAAATCATCCGAGGGAAAGGAGAAATTGCCCATTAAAAGATCTAAAGGAAGCTTGGGTAGTTTGAATATGATTACAGGAAAGAACAACGAACCTGGTAAAACGTCTGGAGCATCTGCAAATGGAGTCTTCTCTAAAAGGTATGGTGATACTCAACTGAATAAATCGTTCCTAAGGAAGAACTCATGGAAAATAAAAACATGCTGAACGATATTACCACATGGAGATGGGGATTAACACCAGTCCGCTAATCCTTTAGCTTTTCCCATCTTCTTCATCACCCTTGAACTTAACTAGCATGTAGTTAAAAAATTGCTGATATGAAAGACACTCAAACTGAAAAACATGTATAAACACATAGGATAGATTGCTATTTGAATTGGTTTACATTACTTGGGCACTTCATGCAAGTTGCCTTGATTATTTCTTTCTGCTAAACATAAGCAGCTTGACTGAGATGGTTAGTAGATGAATAAAGTATTCAGCTTAGTTGGTAATTGGTCTTGTGGGCTCTATCAGGATTCAAGTATGCATGCTCTGTTGAAATGGTTTGAGGTTGTTCTATCGTCATGGCTCCAGTTCATGCTCGGTTTATTTATTTATTATTATTATTACCAAGAAATCTGCTTGGGTTATGTGGCACACAGTTTGGAACTCGACAAATGATGGCCTCGGTCCTTTATCCTTCTTCATAAGTCCCAGACTTCGTCTTTAGTAGGGTTCAAACTTGTGACAAACACTCATTATACGCATCACGTGCTGCACTCTTTCTACTGGACCAAAGCCTTCATGCTGCCTTTAATTATTCATTTATTTTTCTATCTGCTTGTGTATTATGATTTGCCTAGATTCCTTTTTGGAGAAGTTATGCCATAAAAAAATCACCAGTTAAAACTTTAATGTAGGGTCTCACCAGTTAAAACTTTAAAGTAGGGTTTATTGGGACCGCATTCAGAGTGCAACTTTTTTCCCCTTTTTCTCCAATCAAGTATTTCTTGGTTACATACTATCCTGCCATATCCTTAGCCGGACTGGTAATTTACTACCAAAAAAAGGTAATAATGTCATATACTCTTTTTCTTTGGAAAGGGAGCCTAGGAGCAATGGCAAAGTTGTCTCCGTGTGGGCTATAGGTCATAAGTTCGAGTCGTGGAAGCTGTCACTTGTAGACTGTCTACATCACACCCCTCAGGGTGCATCCCTTCCCTAGCTATGCTAATGTGGGATGCTTTGTGCCATGGGTTGCGCCCCTTTTTTTTTCTCTTTTTTCTTTTATGTCAAGTGCAGAGATTTATTTAGTTCAATGGGATCTGTTTGTTGCCCATGGACATCTTTGCTATTGATGTGAAAAGGCTCTTCTGCTTAATCTGCATGATTGTTTTTTGAGATCTTAACAATTTTTGTAACTTCAAAAGCACAAAAGGCTGTGCTGGCCATAGCTACAGTATATTGAAATCAAGAAGGTATATAACTAGCAAAACTGTCTTCTTCCTTACAGAGACTAGTACTTCTAACAGAGACTCCGAGTCATCTATATATTCCTGTTTACACCAGAAATGGAGCAACATGATGGAAGACTTTGAGATGAGTTTTGGGGACAAGTGGATGAGATGGATTAAGTTTTGCATTTTTAATGCCAGGTTCTCTGTCTTGGTGATGGAAGCTTTGACCAAAGTGATGGATAGGGAAGTCATTTGGAGGTCTAAAAGGGATGCTTCTTTTAATGGGTATAGTAATGTGACGGTTACACCTCTTATAGGCTGGTCTTTTGTGATGCAGAGGTGTCCTAGCTAGATTACTTGACATAGATTTTTATCAATTCCAGGTTGTGTTAGGCCTTACGATCAATCTTAGAAAATGAAAGATCACACCGGTGGGATAAGTGGATGGCACCAAAGAGATCGTGCAGGTGCTGAATTGGTGGGTACTGTACCTACTACCTATCTGGAGTAAACATTGGGTGGGTCAAGCAATTATTTTTCAGTGTGGAATTCAGTTATTGAGAGAGAAAAGAAACGACTAGCAGGATCAGGTACTTGTCAAAAGGGTGAAGGAAGTGTTGATCAAAAGCACCCTTTCTAGCACAGCTACATATTTCTTATTACTATTTCAGGTTCCTGGTAAAGTGACTTACTTGAAGGTTGGAAAAACTTCAGCGGAACTTTTCCTTTTGAGATAAGAGTAACTTTTTATTTACAAAAAATTCATCAACCTAGAGATGATGAATTGGAAACTTACATCCCCCAAGGTGATGTGTACACCCTCAAATACAAGTTTCCTATAAACTATCCCTATGATTTCCCCTACCAATTCTAGTTTACACCAAAAAAAAAAAAGGGCAGCCCGGTGCACTAAGGCTCCCGCTATGCGCATGGTCTGGGGAAGGACCTGACCACAAGGGTCTATTGTACGCAGCCTTACCTTGCATTTCTGCCAGAAGCTGTTTCCAAGGCTTGAACCCGTGACCTCCTGGTCACATGGCAGCAACTTTACCAGTTACTCCAAAAAACAAAAGACTTGAGTATTTCATTTTTATCTTCCAAAAACTTTCTTTTTGTCCTTCAAAACATCTAGCATTCCTTTCTTATCATAGAGTCCACTATATACAAGCTGGTATAGTCTTCCACCAGTCTTCCTTTTTCCTTCTGTTGCCAATTCCTGTCCAGCTGCTTAGGAGCCCCCTGGTTGTCTTTGGCATCACCCAGCTAACCCCCAATATACACAAAACCAAATTCCACTGATTTGAGGCTGCTTTACAGTGAAGAAAGTTATAGGACACAATGGAAAGAAATAGAAAGTATCATTTAGTGAATCGGAGAGTTGTCCGATCTCCAATGAAAGGGGGAGGATTCAGAGTAAAAGATATCAAAGTGTTAAATAAAGCTTTGTCAGGGAAGTGGAAATGGAGATTTAGGGGGAGGGGAGGTGGTAGCGGAAAAATATGATATCGTGGAAGGTGAACAAAGGACCAGAAACATCACAACTTTGTTTGTGTGTGGATTATAGAGGAATATTATGGAAGGGTGAGCAACGTTCTATTTGTGTGTGGATTGTAGAGGAGTATTATGGAGGGGTGGGCAAACTTTAGTGAACATACTTCTTTAATTCTTTTAAGATTAGGGATGGAAACAAGATTAGTTTTTTGGTGCATAAGTGGTGCTGGGAGAACGGGTTGAGGAAAGCCTTCCTCAACATATATAGAGTATATTTCCAAAGAGATGATAATCAAACAAATTTGTAAGTCTCACAAGCGGGTGATTCAATGGGATTTAAGATTCAGAAGGAACCTATAGGATTGGGAGATGGAAGCATTTCACTGAGATATTGTATGGGATTGGGAGATGGAAGCATTTCACTGAGATATTGTATGGGATTGGGATATGGAAGAATTTCACAGAGATATTGTATAGGATTGGGAGATGGAAAAATTTCATAGAGATATTGTATAGTTGGACACACTAAACAATACATTGGATGTATGGAGTTGGCGGGAAAGTGTAAATAGATTATTTACTGCCAAATCCTATTACAAAAGTTTATAGGTGAGAGAGGAACACACTTTCCCTCATGGTTCTATTTGGATCCATAGGTATGTTTCTTTGCATGGTTGGCGACAAGGGGTGTGCTTTTGATAACAAAAAAATTGAAAAAGAGGAGGGTCACCTATGTTGGTGTTTCATGTGCAACAGTCGGGCGAAGATGTAGATCATCTTGTATGCATTGTAAAATGTCTAATCAATTATGGAGGATGGCCTTTAATTTGCTTGGGATGCAATGTGTGATGTCAGACAAGTCAATGAGGCATTGCAAAGTTGGACTTAGAGGAGGGGGAAGAGAAGTCCAAGGGCATGGAGTACTGCCCCCTTAGCAATCATGTGAGTTATTCGTAAAGGGTTATATGAGGACATTTGAAGGGGTGGAATAAGATTTTGTAAAATTGAAAAGTAGTTTTTTGTTTCTAGTTTTCTTTTGGTGTTTTCATGAGGTCCCTATTTGTATAGAAGATTGGATCTATTTTGTTGAGAACCATATTTTGGTGTAGGTTTTCTTTCTCTGGGTATACTTCTTGCATTTACCTTATATTTAAAAAAAGGAATAATATGATACAATTCTATTTTATTTTCTTGATTGAATTACCCTTATATTCAAAACATCTTGAATTCCTCCCCCTCCATAGAGTACACCATATGCAATCTGGTACTCGCTTCATCTTCTTTTCTGATCTATTGATCCTCTTCTGTGCTAACTTGATAACAGTCCTGGGCTTTTCCTGGCATTGCCAACTCAATCCTGCCATAATTAGAAAGATGTCCCATAATTGTGGAGTCACTTCACAATGTAGGAAGAGATGACTATTTGTTTCTGCATGATTGTGTAGGTCGTTCAAGTTAAACTGGAAGTACTGTCAGTTATTAAGAAGTTTGATCTTTAATTTGCCGATTTTGGGCTTGCAGTGCGGAGAGTGGAAGTGAAGGCTCAAGCGAAGGAAGTGATGCGAATTCTCAAAATGTGGGTATTGTATGGTGGATATTTTGATTTATGTCATCTCATCCTTGACAGTTTTTATGGTGGATTACTGTTTCTTAAATCTTGTTTAGGCATACTATTAAATAGGCTTTCCATCTTAATGCATCAATTTCAGCTTTTCAAGCCTAGATTTTTGGTCCATCAATTACCATTGCAGTCAGTATACATGCAAATAGTATTGTCCTATTTAGTACTTAGTTGGTACCATCTTTGATTATTCTTGTTGATTGTGTGTAGGAGTCACCAATGAAGTCAGCAGGCAGGCAAGATTCAGGTCTGGTGGTATGATTTTGCTTTAAACGTTTTATGATAAGTTTTGAAATGCATTATTTGATGAGAAGTATGCCGTCTCTTCTACAGCTGAAGAAGCATCTCAAAATGGCAATTCTGCTCATAGTTCTCAGAATGGAGGAACTAGTGCTCCTCACTCATTGGTCAACCAAACTATGGCAATCATGCCAATGTCAGCCGTGGGTGCTGGCAGTGTTCCTGGCCCCACAACCAACTTGAATATTGGTATGGACTACTGGAATGCCGCTGCTTCACCGAGTATTCCTGCAATCCATGGGAAGGTACCGTCTGCTTCAGTTGCTGGAGGAATGGTTACTGCTGGATCAAGGGATAATGTCCAATCACAAATGTGGATTCAGGTATATTGTCTTTTTAACATTCTCCCTCTTTTCCAACTTTAACTTAGCATGTGGCGGATTAATTCTCTATGTTGCATTATAAAAACAAGACTGGTGCTAGATTTGAATATACAGGTGCTCTTAATGTTCAATCTTCATGCTAAACACCCACTTTAAGAGCATGTACTTCAGTTACATGAGAGGAATATGAACTAGTGTACAATATGGCTGTCATAGCCTCATAGGATTATTGGTAGAACTCATTTGATTTGTTCACACCTAGAGATTTTGTAAATGCCACAGATATTTGCCTGGGTAGTGCAGCTTTGCTGGATACTCGGTGTGGAACACCCTATATGCATGCTCCTGGGATGTCCTTTTCTTCCGTTTCTAACTGCAGACATGTCTCCCTTGATTCCTTTTTCTTTGTAATTTAGTCTATATAACTGATGATATTTCTTTTCCTTGAATTTAGGATGAAAGGGAGCTCAAGAGGCAGAGAAGAAAGCAGTCCAACAGGGAATCTGCCCGTAGGTCTAGGCTACGGAAGCAGGTACAGATAATTCTTTCTCTTGTTTCTTTGTCAATCTGGATTGACCCCTGAGACTTCACTTTGTCTTTCGGGGCCAGGCAGAGTGTGATGAACTAGCACAGCGTGCTGAAGTTCTGAAGGAAGAAAATGCCTCTCTTAGAGCAGAACTGAGTCGTCTAAGGAGGGAGCATGACCAACTTTCTGCTCAGAATGCTTCTCTTCAGGTATATTCTCATTTCCTCTCTTTAGTTCTCTCAAATGAAGAGAAAAAGAACGACAGATTTAATAGCTGTCAACCAATTACTAATTGCACAAGGAAGAAACTGAGAGCGGAAAGGTCAAAGGAATAATGTTCCTAGTTGCAGAACCAACCAGCCTGTAGTATTTACATAGCGTGGACTGTGTCATGGTTTAATGCTAATTCAATTGTTGGCATACTTTATTTGTCACCTTATAGTTGCGGAAAGGAGTTGAAATTGCTACTTCTCTTTTACCTGTCTCTGCTTTTAGATACTTGTGTGCCATGAGTCACTGGATTTGACTTTGCAGGAGAGACTTGGTGAAGTTCCAGGCCGGGATGATCCGAGATCTAGTAGAAATGACATACCTCTAAACAAAGATACCCAGCATTCATCACAACCAGAGCCTAAAGAGGGTGGTCAGTGAAGTCATTGCTACGTTATCGTGGATTGAAAAATAGGGCTTAACCTAACAAACTTAGTAGCAACAGTCGTTAATTCGCATATTATGTAGTTTAAAAATCTGTGAAATGTTAGGCCTTTTAGTATCAGGATTTGTTGTCCAATACTGTCCATTGTTTCTCAGTTTGGACCAATCTTTTATGGTCGAGAAACCTGGATAATATGTAGAGTATGTGATCGATGGCGCTGGATAGTATTGTGCGTAATACGTGGTGTCTCTGTTTGCTCAAATTTGTATGTACTGAAATAGTTGATGAGTTTGGTCTCTTAGAACTAATAAATTTCCTATATGACTGTATTATACCCTCTTTTGGAATCACTTTCCTTTATCCTTCACTCAGATAACTGTTGGTGGCATTTCTCATTTTCACCTGCAAAGATGTTCTGTTTTCTTTTGAAAAAGTGAATGGTGCTTTTTCTGGGAAACTTGATCCAACAATAATTTTTACAACAACATGCCTAATGTAATCTTCTGAGAGGGCAGTGTGTATGCAGATGTTAGCCCTACCTTGGAAGGTAAGGAGGCTGTTTCTTGGCATTTAATGATGAATTGATGCGTTATACAAATTTTTACTTTTTAGTAAGACCTGTGTACCAAAAAAATTAAATGATATTGGTAAATGGAGATTTTCAATGCTGCCGAACTGTAAACATCTTCACTGAGAAGTTGAAATATCTCAATTTTTTACTATAGTTTTCAAATTTGAGCCCTAAGAATTAAATTCTTTTTGTAAATACTTACGTATTAAATTCAATTGAGTATGATATCAATAGAGTTTATGACCCACCGTTAATAATAGTGATTTTCTTCTATATTTTATTTGTGAATTTAATAATTTGTACTTTTTGAGAAGCTTAATTTGTAAGATTATATTGGAGAAAATATTCGTCAAGTCTGAATACATTTTGGAATTTGAGTTAGTGCCAAGTAGATAAAAGAGTTAGCTTAATATACCACAGTTGTGTTTGAAGAGGATTCGTGGCGGTCGAAAAATTATTTTCAAAAGATCCTCAATTTAAATACAATAAATTTAAATATAAAAAAATAATAGAAAAAATATAGCAACTAACGACGAAACATATGATTTAATATAAACAACGAAGCTAATTTATAGAGAGAAGTTGTAGGGAAGATTAGATACTTTAGTTTGAATGCCACGTAATAGCCAACCAATTGCCTCTTCAAAAAATCAGCAAAATTGCGGTTCTACCGTTAAATAAGCAACAGACGCAGCAGCCACCAGAAGATTCCTCCCGTTCCCCGGAAAGCCACCGCTCCCTCATCCGCCGGAAATAGTTGACGCAAATGTCCATAATATTCGCTGACGTGTTCGTTGTTCTTCCGTCAGTTGCCGGCGGTTTGAAACACTCCTATGCATTTTCCGACTCCAAACCCCTTCTCGCTCCTTCTTTCTCCAAAGTAAGATTCTTATTTTTACTGTTTATAGTTTCATGATGTAGCTATTTTCGCTTTCTAATGCTATGGTTAGCGTTTCTGAAACTGCAAGTATAAATAAAAGGGGGAAAAAAGAAGAGAAGAAAATATGCTTAGTTTCGGCATGGATAAACTATCGTAGATTCGAAGCACTAAAAGAGACTAGATAAAGTGTTATCGTAATATGGCTGGGATAATACTTTTTCGAGTTTATGAAGATTATTTGATGAAGGTTAAAATTGACAGTATTTGTTTATTATTGCTATTTTATTTGAAAATAGAACTTTGGTTGAAGAGTGAGCCTAGATGTTCCAAGTCAAACGATTGATTGAGCATCGACTTATGCTAATTACTGGGAGTTATGTAAACTCACAACAGAAGTTGATTGAGTATTCATTAGAGAAATACACAATAGAAGAAAGAGATTCCAGTGGCTGCGGTTTCGATAGTTTAGTTTGTTAAATTAATTAAACCAGAATACACCCTCCTTTATAGGAATGTTAATGAACACTATGGTGTAAGCTAGAATGTGCCTGATAGCCATTTGGATTACCCGAATTATGGCAAAGTTGATGTAGAAATATGGTGTCCACTACTTCCTTGATTAACACCTGCTATATATAAAAGCTTGATGACAAGCATAATGCAGATTGAAATGTACTCCGAATTCCCCAAGCTTAATATGGTATATATGTGTTTGGCTTGAATACAAAATTCATTGGTTCATATATTTGAGGAAGAATATTTGCATACTCTTCAGTTTTGCAAGAAATTGTTGAATTAAAATATTCTAGCAAGATGATAATAAAATGTATTTTTTCGTTATATTTTTGGTGTAAAGAAAGCTTTGTAGAGGAGGATGAATCCTTGGTAGATTTCATGGGTTCCCTGTGAAGATCTGTGATTAATTCTTGTAAGATGTACAAGACTTTTTGTCGTTGCTTACAACTTGTAAATAGGGTGGCCCGCAATCCCTAAGCTGATGAATACTGTTACCATTATTAAAGAAAAAAAAAGGAATAGGGGTTACGTGAAAATAACAAAAGCTAATTATGCTTACAATTTGTAATTAGGGTGGCCAGCAATCCCTAAGCTGATGAATACTGTTACCATTATTAAAGAAAAGAAGGTACTAGGGGTTACGTGAAAATAACAAAAGCTAAATATAAAATATAATGTAGTTGATGAGATTCGAACCCGGGACATAGGGGTGCATTTGGAAGGCCTTATACCACTCAGCTGTGTTTTGTTTCTTGTTCAGGGGGTTCAAACTTAATATATGTATGTAATTACAGAAAATCTGTAAATTTTTGCCTAGGGGGTTCGGGTGAACCCCCTCCCGCCCCTCAAGTAGGCTGAATTGGTATATTTTCAATTTGGAAATCCTTAAAGTAGATCTATTTCATGGTGCCAGATTAGAAATTTCTCTCTTTGTCAGCAATTAAAAGTTGAATTCGTTTCATGTAACTGACATTGAATTGGTAAAATAATAGAAACAGTCTTTTAGGAGCATAAAAGTGACTGATATAGAGATGGTTGCATTATGCATATGATCGAGGAAAAAACATCTATCACTAACATTTCAAGCTAATATCACTTGTTCTTGAACATCGCGTGGTTTGGTAAACTTAAAATGTGTAACGATATCTTCTCGGGATTGTTTTGTTTAGCTTTGCTCTATAGAAAGATTGGCTAATCAGTGCATGGAACATCTTGTTTGTGTTGAAAACTTATTTGATCAGCTGAAAAGATATGAAATTTGCATTTTTCTCCAGTAAATATATCTCTGACTAGAAGTACAGTTTTATTTTGAGTTCAAAAGTTTGAAATTTATGTGTGCCGTTTTGTATGCTTGAGTGATGGAATTTGGAAACATTTAATCTGATGACCGATTTTAGGGTTGTTTCCTTGTTTACCACCCCTTCCTTTTTGGGGTGGGGGCCTCGTGTGGTTAATAGTATGTGTGTCATTGTATTCTCTGCGGCTTCATGTGATACATCTTTCCACAAACAGTAAAAAAGAACAGTTCAATTTGACCATTTAGCTGATTATACAATTGTATGTTGATGTTCTTGATGGAGGGTCACAAAGGTGCAGTACTTTCTAGCTTCCAGTACCTCACAAGAGAAATTTCTTTAGTGCCTGTAGCTATCTTACATTTATTGCCTATAGTAATTTTACTTCCTTCTGCAGAGCTCTCCATCTTTTTCTGTTCCGAGGCTAGGAAAGGCCCAAACCAGAAGCTGGACGACAAGAGCAACAGCATCAGGAAGTTCAGGAGGTGATTTGGTCCCAGTTGCTCCAGTTCAGTTGGAGTCAGCTGTTGGTCAATATTTAGCACAGATGCTGCAAACCCATCCCCATCTGCTTCCTGCAGCTATTGAACAGCAGCTGGAGAACCTTCAGAATGAAAGGGATGCCCAATTAAAGGAAAATCAGTCTTCATCCAAAGATGTCCTCCATAAGTAATTTATTTGACCTTTGCTTCTTTATGTTTGCTTAGGGTGACATATTTCAGTTATTGTTTCCTGCCCAACAGAAAACTAAGCACCCAAGGCTATTTATATGGATATGACTGATACAAATACATTTTGAATTTCAGGAGAATAGCTGAAGTCAGAGAGAAAGAAAGGCGGAAAGTATTAGAGGAGATTCTGTACTGCTTAATTGTACATAAATTTGTAGACAATGACATTTCAATGATCCCAAAAATATCTGAAACATCAGATCCTACGGGAAATGTGGGCTTTTGGCCAAATCAAGAGCAGCAGCTAGAATCTGTACACTCCCCTGATGCATTTGAAATGATCATCAGTCACATATCTATAGTTCTCGGTGAGCGCGCTGTGGCGCCTCTCGATAGCATTGTTCAAATGAGCAAAATCAAACTTGGTAAGCTCTATGCTGCTTCTATTATGTATGGGTATTTCCTCAAAAGGGTTGACGAACGTTATCAACTTGAGAGAACTATGAGCAAACCTCCTGAGAGTTTCCAGATCTCAACGAATCCTGATGAGCCAGCCGCACCAAGACAACTATGGGATTCAGATTCGTTGATTGAAATTTACCCTGAAGATGGTGAAAGAGAAGGTTTCGCGGTTTCTGATATTGAGGGTAAACCAGAGAGGCTGAGATCCTATGTGATGTATTTGGATGCGGAGACATTACAGAGATATGCAACCTTAAGATCAAAGGAAGCAGTTACTGTGATTGAAAAGCAGACGCAAGCATTATTTGGAAGGCCTGATATTAAAGTTTCTGGTGATGGTACCCTAGATGTTTCTAATGATGAAGTTCTGTCTGTTACATACTCTGGTTTGACAATGCTGATGCTGGAAGCAGTTGCTTTTGGATCATTTTTATGGGAAGCAGAATGCTATGTTGAGTCAAAATACCATATTATTAATAGCTAGAGATATTCTTTTGTACTTTAACAGGAAATATTCATTTATCCTCTAGCTCTGTATATTGTTTACTCGTTCGAACCCACTAAGCATGCATTTTGTATCTGATAATCATCAGGCTCATATCCACTTTTTTTTTATGCGTATACTGCTGTATGATACAAATCCAAATTTCTAATTCCAACTCCAGAAAATGTTGGTTTCCAGTGTGATCCTGGCAATCCGTGAAAATGCAGAACACTCTGAGTGTCATTCACACCCAGTTGTACCTGCAATCACTTCAGGTCTCCAAGATGAACATCTACTGGTCGAGGAAACCTAGGTAAAATGGCTCCATTACTTCTGAAAACTGGCTATGCTGGTTAGGCATGGGTCCCAGTCCCGAACTCATTGGTTGTCAGTGGCTGTTCGAGCTGCTCCCGGAGCAAGAGCAGGTTGCTCGTAGTGGCTGAGGGACGGACAGGGAATGGTTCCTTTAAGTGGTCCTCCCTGGTAGTCGAACAGCCAAATTTAAAGAATAGGAAAAACTTTATTGTTTTCCTCTTTGGTCCTGAATGTTTGTTTATTTTATTATCATCAAGTAATGGTATTTCTGTCTTCATCTTCTTATATCCTGTTTAACAGTGTGAGTCCTTGTGATATTGGTGATCTTTTATATCTTTATATACCTAATTTTATATGCTTTACTTGAGCCAAGTGTCATGACCCGCCACTTGATCATGAAGATGGGGGAAAGATCTAGAGTCTTGAAGAGGTTAATAGAAGACTCTAGAATGTCCAAGAGAATTCTTGAAGAAGGTAGAAGAACCTAGAGTCTTGGAGAGGTTAGTGGAAGACTCTAGATTCTTGTAGAAGCTTGTAGAGAAGTCTTGAAAGACTTGGAATTCTCTAGAGTGTGTGGAGAGTTCTAGAGTAGGGACTTCTTTGTAAATATGGAAGGACTTGTATAGTAAATTTTATTTACACTTAGGCCCCTTAGGAGTAGTATAAATAGAGGGGACATTCATTTGTAGAAGATCATCAAGCAATCAAGTATTCTTCCAAGCAATACAAAAGCCTTCTTCATAAAAGCTCTCTTGTCTTTCTTACAATCTAGCATTCCCTTAGCGATCTAGTCTTAAAGGCTTACTTGAGCTTACAAGATCGTGAAAGATTCGTGAGTAAGTTGTCAAGTGCCGCACGGAAGTCTTAGTTGAAGTCTAAGTCCGTGACACAAGGCTACTTTCACAGGGTAGGGGTAAGACTTCGTACACTCCACCCGTCTCAGACTCCACTTGTGGATTACACTGAGTATGTTGTTGTTGTATATATATATATTGGTGATCTCACGGAGTCATCATTACAGTTATAGTGGAAGCTTCTAAATTGCATATACAATTTGTGTCATAACTTTAGCCATGATTGAGGTATCTGACTTATTTTTACCTTGTGAAAGAGAAAAGCAAGCATGCTGATATTTGAAGGTAATCATCACTGCAGTGAAGTGGGAGTTTCTTTCATACTCATGTCATGCATGATTGCAGCCAGCTAATGAAGCCTTTCTATAAAGAGTTGCCAGGTCAGTTATCTTTCTTTTGAGGAAGTTGTGTAACTTCTTGTTATGTTTTGGGAGTTTCATGATTCCTGAATTAGAAGTGGGGTGCCATGTTCATCTCTGCCACACCTAGAAAACTAGAAAAGCCAAAAGCTTTAGCGAAATGATTTTCTGATGCAAGATTGCATTTAATGCTTCCATCATTGGGCCTACATGAAGACAGTAAAGGGAAGATATCATTGTTGTATATTGTATTTTACATACATTGGCCATGTTGAACTAGGTTTAGACAGACCTGCCTAATGATGACAAGACTTATCTTAGTCGTTCTTTGATAAAAGTGATATCTAACCCTGCGTGCACCTTGACTAATTTCACAAGGTACTTGCTCTCTCTCACCAGTACAGGTACCAAGTAACTGTGTCCATTAAAGTTAGTTTGAACAAATGGGAAGGGAAGAGATCACTTAGGGTTCGTTTGGTAGAATGCACTTGAAAAAAATAAGAGATGCATGCATTAGCTTTGTACTATGAATATTTTGTTTGATACATATTTTCAACCTATGTATAAGCATTAATTATCACTCTATTTGGTATTATGCTATTAGCTATGTATAACTAATACATGAGAAACCATAGTATTAGCAATGCAAGAAAATTTAATGCATGCATTAGCATGGTTGAAGACACACACTTGCCCCTCAAAACTTTTTCCACATCCTTTCAATCATATTTGTGACGGGTATTTTTGTACACAAATGACTTTTTAAAGAAATTATGCAATACAGGTTATTTTTAATACACCAAATCAAAAACTGCATAAGAAATAATCTCAACATTACTAATATATTCAAGAAAATTGTTATACACCCTACCAAACAACTCGTGATTTTACCTCATTCCTGTTTTCAACCTTGGCTTTTCAAACTTCACACATTTTTTAGGTCATTAGTCAACAACTCCCTGGACAGTGAAATATGGGTGACATCACATTATTTTTTGACTCACCTATCTTTGTTTTAGAGAAATTCTCTCTCTGTTGAGATTTAAACTTAAAATCTCATGATTTTCGACCCATTTTATTAACCATTAGGCCTGGCCGTAAGATTCATCCTAGTTTTGTCCTTGTTAGAGTGATTAATTGTTGACGAAGAAATGTATGTACTGCCTCTAAAAGAAAACAGAGAACAGATGCAGGCTAAAGATTGGATCTCTTGCTTAGTTGGACTCTACAGATGACATTGTCATATTGGGCCTTGCCATCTTCACTTTGGATATGTGATCCATCTTACTATGTAAATAATGTTAAGAAATAGCAAGTGGATGTTCCACTTTATAAAGTGGGACTACAAATGCATAATGAAGCAATTCCCTCAAATAAATATGAAGATATTGAGGTGAATCTTACCTATAAAAATGATGTTTTCGAAGATCTACCAAATATTACTCATTTGGAAGCTGAAGATTTTATGAATGTTGATTGAAGAATTGATCATCTAACTGGAATAAAAATAGTTATTATTTTTTTAATTATGTTTGATATTTATGTTGTCCTTCGTAAAATGTTTCTTAAGACAGTACAATTTCTTAAAATTTCTTATGTTATTAGTTTTTCACGTTCTTATAATGTATTTTTTTGTTTATGAAGAATATGAAAATTCCAATCATCAGTTGGATCCAAAAACAACTATGATGATATATGTATTATTGATAGTGCCACAATACACACTATTTTAAGAGATAAGAAATATTTCTCTTATTTGATTATAAAAGAAGCTAATGTTAATACAATATCTGGTAGTACAAGATTAATTGAAGGATTCGAAAAAGCTAAAGTTGTACTTGTCGGAGGAATAAATTTAACAATTAATGAAACATTGTATTATAGTATGTCTCAAAGAAACTTATTAAGTTTCAAAGACATTCGTCAAAATGGTTATCATATTGAGACTACAAACGATGAAAAGAATGAATATCTTTACATTACTACAATGACGTGGGGGCAAAAAGTTTATACTTGAAAAGTTACCCCCTCTTTCATCTGGCTTATACTTCACAAGTATTAGCATTGTTGGAACACATGCCATAGTAAACCTTATGATGTTATTATTTGGCATGATCGGTTGGGCCATTCCGGTTCTAATATGATGTGCAAAATAATTGAGAGCTCACATGGACACTCTTTGAAGAACCAAAAGATTCTTCAATTTAAAGAATTCTCTTATGCTGCATGTTCTCAAGGCAAATTGATTACTAGACCATCAGTAATCAAAGTGGGAAATGAATCCCCAGCATTTCTGGAACGTATTCAGGGTGATATACGTGGGCCCATTCACCCATCATGTGAACCATTTAAATATTATATGGTTTTAATATATGTATCTGCAAAATGGTCACATGTGTGCTTATTATCAACTCGTAATATAGAATTTGCAAGATTACTTGCTCAAATAATCAAGTTAAGAGCATAATTTTCAGATTATGCAATAGAGATAATTCGTCTTGATAATGCTGGCGAGTTTGCATCTTAAGCATTTAATGATTATTGCTTGTCCATTGGGATAACAGTTGAGCATCCGATTGCTCGTGTTCATACTCAAAATGGTCTAGCGGAATCATTGATTAAACGTCTCCAATTAATTGCTAGACTAATGCTTATGAAAACAAAACTTCTCATTTCATTATGGGGTTATGCTATTTTGCATGCAGCAAGTCTTGTGCGGATCAGACCCACAAGTTATCATAAAGTCTCCCCATTACAATTGACTTTTGGTCAGGAGCCAAACATTTCCTATCTTAGAATATTTGGATATGCAGTATATGATCCAATTGTTCCACCACATCGCACAAAAATGGGACCCCAAAGAAGATTGGGGATATATGTTGGGTATGAATCTCCTTCTATCATAAAATATTCAGAACCTATGACTGGAGATTTATTTACTACAAAATTTGTTGATTGTCATTTTGACGAATCAGTATACCCAACATTAGGGGAAAAAATAAGCAGCTGAAAAAAAAATAGATTGGAATGTGAATTGGAAGTTTAAAAGATAATTCATTTGTAAAATATTGCAAATCAACTGCCAGATGTATTCACTAATCTATTAAGACTTACTAAATCTCATATTCCAATTGTTAATGCTCTAATTCGAGTTGATGTCCCAGTAGAACAATTAATTAATGCAAATGAGTCTAAACCGCATTTAAAACGTGGTAGACCGATCGATTCCAAAGATAAAAATCCTCGAAAAAGAAAAGGAGCAAACGGTCATGATATGAAAGAACCTGCTCAAGAAAAGCGGAGAGACATAACAATTAATAAGACCTTGAAAGAGGTTAAGGTGCCTGAAAATGATAAAGAAATTTCAATAAATTATGTCTCATCAGAAAAAATATGAAACCGAAATAATGTAATTGTCGACAATAGTTTTGCTTATAATGTTGCTATTGAAATAATGCAACAAAATGGGAATCTTGAACCAAAATCTGTCGATGAATGTAGACAAAGGAATGATTGGCCAAAATGGAAAGATGCAATTCAAGTTGAATTAGCTTCGCTTGAAAAACGTGAAGTTTTAGGACCGATAGTCCGAACACCTGAAAGTATAAAACCAGTGGGGTACAAATGGGTCTTTGTGCAAAAAAGAGATGAGAAAAATGAAGTCGTAAGATATAAAACACGACTTGTGGCACAAGAATTTTCGCAAAGACACGACATTGATTATATGGAAATATATTCTCTTGTGATGGATGCAATTACTTTCGGGTATCTTATAAATCTGGCAGTTTATGAAAAACTTGGCATGGATGTCGTTACAGCCTATTTATATGGTTCTCTCGATAACGATATTTTTATGAAAATTTTTAAAGGATTTAAAATGCCTGAAATATATTCAATAAAACTTCAAAAATATTTATATGGGCTGAAACAATCAGGGCGACTGTGGTACAATCGTCTTAACGAATATTTGCTAAAAAAAGGATATAAAAATGATCCAATTTGCCCTTGTATCTTTATAAAAAGGTCTAGATCTGAATTTGTCATAATAGTCGTATATGTTGATGATTTGAATATCATTGGAATTTCTGAAGAACTTTCAAATGCAGTAAAATGTCTAAAAAAGGAATTCGAAATGAAAGACCTCGGAAAGACAAAATTTTGTCTTGGTCTACAGATTGAACATTTTGCAAATGGAATATTTGTCCATCAATCAACATATATAAAAAATATTTTAAAGAGATTTTACATGGATAAAGCACAACCATACTGAATATCCCAATGGTTGTAAAGATCCATTTCGACCTCATGAAAATGATGAAAAGCTTGTTGGTGCTGAAATACCATATCTTAGTGCAACTAGTGCATTAATGTATCTTGCCAACAATTATAGACCAGATATAGCTTTCTCAGTAAATTTGTTAGCAAGATTTAGTTCTTCCCAACGCGAAGACACTGAAATGGAATTAAGCATATATTCAGATACCTCCGAGGGACCACAGATATGGGATTGTTTTACACAAATGAATCCATATCAGAATTGATTGGTTATGCAGATGCAGGATATTTGTTTGATCTCCATAAAGGTCGATCGCAGACGGGCTACTTATTTACATGTGGTGGTACAACTATATCACGGCGTTCAACAAAACAAACTATGGTTGCCACTTCTTCAAATCATGCAGAAATAATAGTCATTCATGAAGCAAGTCGAGAATGCGTTTGGTTGAGATTAATAACTCAACACATTCAAGAAACATGTGACCTTTCTATTATAAGAGACACTCCAACAAATATTGTATGAAGATAATGATGCATGTATAGCTCAATTAAACGGAGGATACATCAAAGGAGACAGAACAAAACATATTTCACCAAAATTCTTTTTTACCCATGATCTTCAAAAGAAAGGTGAAATAGATGTTCAACAAGTTCGTTCAAGTGATAATTTAGCAGACATGTTCACCTAGGCATTGCCAACTTCAACATTTGAGAAATTGAGATACAAGATTGGAATGCATCATCTTCGAGATATTAAATGATGTCTTCATTAGGGGGAGTATAATACGCATTGCACTCTTTTTTTCTTAAGTCTAGGTTTTGTCCCACTGGGTTTTCTAGTAAGGTTTTTAATGAGGCAGCACTGAAGACGTATTATCAGATGTGTGTACTCTTTTTTCGTCATTAGGCTTTTTTTCACGGTGTTTTTCCTAATAAGGTTTTAATGAGGCACAACATCTATGGGGGTTCAGAATAACTACTATGTTGTTTCTTGTAAAAATTTTAATGAGACACATTACACGTGGACATCCAGGGGTTAGGAAATAGCAAGTGGATGTTCCACTTTATAAAGTGGGACCCACAAATGGAAATTGAATTTGATTTTTCCTCCCACTTTTCTTTCCACTCCCCTTTGTCCCCCGTACGTTATCCTCTTACTCTGGCTATAAATTGTCAGTTTCTGGTAATGAAAAATATATACAGATACATTTCATCTTCTGCTCCTCTTTCTTTCTCTTACTCTCTTTTCTTTCTTAATTTATTAAGTTAGTTTATTTTATAGCAAATAAGTCTTTATCTTGGGGGTATTTTCAGTTTTTCCCCACTCATGTATATATTTAGTTTATCTTTATTTCTCAGTGCTTGCTAGTTGTGTGTTCTATAATAGACAGCCCATAATATTCTTTTAGGGTTGATCTTTGTGTATAAATATAATGGTAGCCTGTATAGCTTGACAGACAATAATACGAAAAGGAAATTTCCAATTCCTTCTTCCTTTTTTTCTTTGATGTTTTTCATTAATGCACAAAATATAATAAACTTAAATATTGTTGGGCTATGCCCTCGCTACCCTTGGCGCAATATTTAACAAAATTTTGAGTTGCCCTTTTTTTTCTCCTACGGTGTTCGATATTTATATTGAATCCAACTAAATTTGAATTTATGTATTGCAGGATCCATTTCTAAAAATGACGCTTTAATATAAAATAAATTGCATTATCAAAATTCAAATTTGAGACATTAATTAAGAACGGAGAAATTTCAATCATAATCTCTACGTTGGTACTCTTTTGAGTTGTGCATTTGCATATATCTGCTTTTCCTATTTGGAAGCTACACACATCACCTACATGACAGTTCCAATTTAAGTTATATATGCTAAGCATATAAAAAATAATTAAATATCAATACAGTTTAACTTATATAAACTTATAATGTAGCAGTAATATGAGATTACACTCTAATTTTCAAGTCCAAATTAGATTTAATAGGAGTTATCTATTATCTTAATTAATTTAACCTAATAATATAAACTATCTTATTACACCCTCAAAATAATGAGACATAATATAACTTGACTAATATAGAGACCCAAACTCGAGGGAGATTTGTTTTTTTAATCTTTTCATATTCAATTCATAAGTAGTCATAATAAATAAATTCCACCAATTTATTCCACTAAACTCGCAATATTACAATCCAATTCAATTACGTCTTGGTCATTAAATAGAACTTCCTTTCCTAGTACTCCTTCCGTCATAAAATAAATTTTATCTTACTAAAAATTACATTAATTAAAAAATTAATAAATATTATGTGTAGTTTTCTAAACTATCCTAATTAATAAACATCTCTTAAAAATTAAACATAGTTTAAGAAGATGAACTATAAGGATATAGTTAGAAAAACAATAATAATTTCTGTCTTGAATTTCTAAGATAATACTTATTTTGAAATAAAAAGAGTATTTTTTTTTTAAAAGAAAATTGCCAACTTTATTAGTTTCCTTTTTTTTATAGGATCCGAAGATAACCCGCAACCACTACAACTTTTGTCACACACTGGGTAAATTCCCCACTAATTGCAAACTAAACAGAAGATATAAACCGCACTAGTCAAGTTATGTTCGACAGATTCGACTCAGAAGGCATTAAGGGGGATTGATCTTGGATTATCTGTGTGGATCACCACCCTCTAGACCAACTAAGTCATCCAAATGTAGTCAATCATTTTGAGGTCATGAGAACAAAGTTTCCCGAAGGACTTGATAATTTTCCTTTTCATATACTCTCTGTCCTATTTTATGTGACACTCTTTTTTTTTAATCCATCCCAAAAAGAATGTCACATTTTTGTGATTAGAAATAATTTAACTTTAAAATTTTTCTTCTACTTAATGAAATGATTTATAACAACACAAATATCTAAAAATTATTTTAGACTATAAATTTCAAAAATCTTTTTTTTTTCCTTTCTTAAATATTGTATCAAGTCAAATGATTCCCCTAACACACAGATAGTAAGAAATAAAATAAAATCACGTGGCAATTTGGTAAATAACCCCCAATTACGAGGACTTTCCGTAATTATTTCCTTCAAAACCGAAACATGCCAAATCTCTCTCGTTTCCTCTTCCTCCTCTTTTTCTCTCTCTTCATGGCTGCATATTCTGTTACCATTTTTATGAATCGAAGAATCCAAAAGAAAGAAAAAAAGTGAGAAGAGAAGAAAACTTTATATAATTAAGGGAGAAGAGAGAAATAACCCAACGTATAGATGTATATAAAAAAAATTCTATATAGAATTACAAAACCAAAAAAAAAGAGCATGGATTATCGAGTTCTTTCATCTGTATCAAAATCAATAGCACCTTTCTCTCTCCTTTTATTATTGTTGTACATTTTTCCGACGGCTGATACGGCAGCGGCGGCGAACACGACGTACAAGGCTTTTAATCTATCGACGATAACATTCGAAGAAGGATATTCCCCTCTTTTTAGTGATTTCAATATTGAACGATCTCCTGATGATCGAAGTTTTCGTCTCCTCCTTAATCGTTTCTCAGGTAATTAATTTATTCAACTTTTTATTTATTTATTTATTTTCATATATAAATATATGTAAATTTGT
Organism: Solanum dulcamara; assembly: GCF_947179165.1. Classification (NCBI taxonomy): domain Eukaryota; kingdom Viridiplantae; phylum Streptophyta; class Magnoliopsida; order Solanales; family Solanaceae; genus Solanum; species Solanum dulcamara. The sequence goes on along the minus strand of NC_077241.1, from coordinate 71,676,165 downwards.
AAATTCTCTGTATATTTTATCCTCTTTACTGTTGTTATGTGAATCGTCAATTTATATGTGAATTTATTTATTTTTGCAGGGTCGGGTGTAATTTCAACAGAATATTACAATTATGGATTTTTTAGCGCTAGTATTAAGTTGCCGGCCATATATACTGCTGGTATCGTTGTCGCATTTTATGTAAGTATTTAAAAAGATATTAATATATATATAGTACTTACTTTTGTGTATGTGTATTGTTTTTTTATATGTATATGCATAAAATATCATTTGAGATATTGTTTAAGAGCCCTGATTTTGACTACCTATTTTAGTCATAATATTATATGCATGTACAAAATAAACAATTGTACATGTTCTCAAATTCACAACATTTTTTGAATGAAGAAGCACCTGTGTATTTTGCATGGGGAAAGAGTTATAGGAAATGCATGTAGTTTGATTATTACTATAGTATATTGCATCATGTTGTACTTTTCTATTGCTCATTGGAATTTAAAATAAGTTTGAGAGTTTTTTAAAAACAATCTCTTTATTTTTTGAGATAGTAATAAGGTATACATAAATTATATCATTTCCAAATTTCACTTAGTAAAATTTCACTAAATATGTTGTTATTGTTATATTGAGATTTAAAATAAGTTATAGATGTATATATATTGCAACGTTAAAGTTGTCTTTGTATAGAATGAATAGATTGTGGGTTCCATTTGTGAAATGTACCATTGATATTTCATGCACCAGTGTTGCTTTTTTTTTTTGGTTGTTGTTGTTGCTTCATGTACATATTTTGATCAAATGACTTATTTTGCCAGGGTAGATGCAACTTTACTTCATCGGATTTATCTTGACTCGGTTCTGTCAACGCAAAACATAAATTTATGTGTAAAAATCTATAAAAAAATCTAAACAATAGTAGATAATAAACCCATAAACTTAAAAATACAATGAATTTAATGATAAGAACCCCAAAGATTGAATCCTTAAATCCTAAATCAATGATCTGCCTATGTAATTTGCACATTAGAAAAAAACAATACGTATAAACACTTTTTTTAATAGCTTGTTGCCATATGTTCCAAATGTGGTCCATCCCTTTCTTGATCCCTGTTCGTAGTGGGAACTTAATGCATCGAACTTCTTTTCATTTGTTGCAAGATGTTGTATATTTCATTTAATGATATTTCATATTATGGATATGTAGACGTCAAATGTGGGCACATTTGAGAAGAATCATGACGAGTTAGATATTGAGTTTTTGGGGAATGTGAATGGTCAGCCATGGAGGTTTCAGACTAACGTGTATGGAAATGGCAGTGTTAGCCGTGGAAGAGAAGAGAGGTATAGAATGTGGTTTGATCCAAGCAAAGAGTTTCATCAGTACAGCATTCTTTGGACACCAAAAAACATCATGTAAGTACCTTAGCTTCTCCTTCTCTTTTTTCTTTATTATCAATTTCTATGCTTTTATTAAGTGGCGGTGCCACCTTGTGGCTAGGGGTAGAAAATTATATCATTTATAAATAGTTAAAATAATTTCTTATGTATATAAAGTAGATTTCGAACCTCCTTTGACTAGTCTGTGTGTCTACTTATTCAGATTTTGAACCCCTTATTCAAAATTATGGCTCCGCCACTGCTTCTATCCAGTAGTTTTAGTCTAGGATGTTTAAAAAATTACTCCCTTTATTCCATATTAATTGAATTTGTGAGGCAATACACATATTAAGAAAAACATTCAAGGACATAATTTGAATCATAATTTTCACCATTGCCCTTTGTGAAATCATAAATGTAATTTTGTAAGGAGTATAGTTTATCTCCTAGAAAATATGAAACTTCAATAAATAAAAGGGCAAATATGAAAAAAAATTCAAACATCCATTTTGAAATTTGAACAATTCAATTATTTTGAAAAATGAAAAAAGCCTCAAAAAAATTTAATTAATATAAAATAGAGGGAGTACTTGATATGCACAAATATTTTATCTAAAATCCAATAACCAATTTCTCTATAATTTGAAATTCATAAACTCGAAATAATAAATCCACTTCTAGACTTTCAATAATCTTTTTTTAACACTTGATGTTTATTTACTTAGCCAAACCGACTCTAATTATTTCTTTTGCTATTCTCCTCCTCCGTGCCGAGGTTCTATCAAAAACAACATTTTTATTTCACAAAAAGTAGGATAAAATCTATATATATTCTATTCTTTTCAAATTTCACTTCTAAATTCTTTGTCCGACTAATTTAGATTTGCCCCTCATATATGGGGGGAGGCAATCCCTATCAGAAGTTTCTCTATTTCTAAGTAAAATGCGAGACCTTTAATTAAAGACGGAAAATCTTATCCCTTTAATTAAAGGCGGAGAATCTTACCCCTCCACGGATCCCTTAATGTTTTTCTTATTCTTCTTTATACATACTTCCTCTATTTCATATTAAGTGAATTTGTGAGGCAATGTACACATATTAAGAAAAACATTTAAGGACATAATTTGAACAATATTTTTCATTGTTGCCCTTTATAAAATCATAAATATAATTTTGCAACTAGTGTGATACATCTCCTAGAAAATATAAAACTTCAATAAATGAAAGGGCAAATATGAAAAAAAAAATCAAACATCTATCTTGAACTTTGAATAATTCAATTATTTTGAACAATATAAAATCCTTCAAAAATTCATTTAATACGGAAGGAAGGAGTAATAATTCTCTTTGTTGTGACAAGCATTGGGCAACAAAATTGCTGCAAATAATACTGTGCCTACTTTTTGGCCAAACGCGGAGAGAAATTTCTAAGGAAGAAAGGTTTCGACTCGGTTTTCGAAAAAGTTTGACACAAATTATTTTGTCACCTATTTTGCTTTTGTTGAATAAAAGATAATCGTAAGCTTATGATTTTAGGAAATTTATTTAGTTGATTTTTTGCTGGAAGTTAATTTAGTAAACAACTTTTTGCTCTGGAGTTCTCTTTTCAAGTTATTGATTCTTAAGGTTAATCATTTAGTTAAATTAACGGGTCCGCTGATGCAAATAATTAAGTGCAGAAATGGTTGATTGGCTCATTAATTAATTAATGAGAGCGACTAATCTTTAAAGAGTGTAAAGTTCTAATTGCACGATTTATGGTATTACTTAAAATTCTTTAAAGCTGGAAAACTGGCGTGATTTGCTGTGTTCCAAATGACACCTGTACTAATTGTATATGTACACACTTTTAAAGAGTTTGTCTATACTTTAATATTTTTTTTAAAAGTCAATAATAATGACTTTGAACTTATTTTTTTTTTAAAGTCAATAGTATCGGCTTTGAACTTATTGCTCTTATTTAATGTCATTTGCTTGCATAAAAATTGATTAGTAAATAGTAAATGTTCTTATTAACAAGTTTTTAGTTTTACATTGTCACAACATTTAACATCAAGCTTATATAGTATGAGCTGCTGGAAATACAAAGAAAACTTTGTTTATACCTACAAAATGAACATTAAACTTGAGAAAACAGTAAATAAAGGACCACATAAGTAGGAAACATCAATGTCTTTGTGACTTGCGATGAAGAAATGATCTCTTATGTCTGCTTAATATTTGAATGGAATAAATGATAATACTAAGATCTTTTGTGTTAAGTGCTTTTCCTGAAAATCCTATGAAAAGGGTTAATATGACTAAAATATCATTTGTAATGAACTACAAGATCAATCTCCCGCCAGCTACAATGAACGTGTAGTATTTATTTTGAAATGTTTTATTCATCCTTTTCTAAGCTAAAAGTTTGCAAATTGTTTTAAAAGTTGAGATTGTTTATTGACCTAACTCTTCCTTATTGAGTATGATTTTAATTTCTTTGAAAAATGACTTAAGACCATATTATTAAAGGCATAGATTTGTTTATTTGATATTCAAGCTCTTAAGACTAGCTTATAATCATTGAACGATCATGGTAGATATGCGTCAATATTTCTCTTCTAAAGATTTTGATGATGCTTCCTACTTGGAATTAGTATAATCCATAGTGAATATCTGGTGGTTTTTCCAATATAATCTTAGATTTGTTAAACCATTTAATTGAGCATCTTAGCTAAGTACTGCATTGACAACATGCTTCTATTTGTTTTTCTTGATTCTCTTCTTTAATTAACTTCTTGAATTAAAATGTACCCTTTACAGTTGCACATTACCAGAAAGTTGTCAACCAAATCATTCATAGACCTTCAATATAGACAGAATATTTGAAGACCATGGGCTCAAGTTCCCAACATCAATTTGTGTACATTTTTTCCCTTAACTGTGGAAGTTAAGCATCCGATTCGACAACGAACCTTTTTAGTTGCCTAAGATGTTGAAACAATCATGTAATAAGCAGTGTTATCAAAAGTGAAAAGAGGTCTAAGGTTAGTTGGGGCTTTAAGCGCAAAGCACAAATAAAGTGTGGGTTTTACTGAGAAAATTAAAGGCACAAATGGAGAAAACATACAAATATATATTTGTTTAGTCAAAGACTAATAATTATAAGCATGAATAACAAATATATGGACAAAGAAATTGATTGTTTTTACAATAAAGGGTCAATCACGTTTATTAGAAGTCGACAATAGAGTGGTTCTACCAGCAAAAAGGCGCTGCTTGATGCTCCGATCGAAAACAAATCAATGGGGCATCTTGGTTCCAGGGGAGCGCGGGAACAAGAAACTCCCAGCCAATCCCCCGTTGGATCAAGGACCGCCATTTTGTCTCGGAAGACAAAGAAGTGTGATAAAGATGAGACCGTATACAATGAATATTCATCAAATTGACTATTTTCCGATTTGTTCTTTCGTCGATGGGGCCAAAGTCAAATATCAATGGCTTAGCGTCGCCTCTTTAGGAAATGCTCATTCACAAGGAAAAGTATGTCTTTGAGCCTTGATGACGACACTAAAGCGTACATTAAGTGATGCTAAGCGCTCAATGCATTTTTAGCCTCGCTTCAGGGCTTAAGCGTGCCTTTTAACAACACTGGTAATAAGTATCAAAGGATTAAACTCGTACATACTGACATCATGAAGATTTATTACACCAAGTGTAACTTAACCTTTGTAACAGATTGTGTGTTTTATTTTCTACGTGCCTAGTTCTGCTTATTATAAAAGCTAAACTAATCAATTCAACATCAAAAGGCAAAAGATTTGTTTTTGTCATTTATATTACTTATTAACTAATCCCCAAATTCTTGATTTTGTTTCCTTTCTTTTACAGATTTTACATTGATGAAACACCACTTAGAGAAATAAATCGCCATCCAGCAATGGGAGGTGACTTTCCATCAAAACCAATGTCTTTATATGCCACAATTTGGGATGCATCTTCTTGGGCTACAAATGGTGGTAAAGCTAAAGTAGACTATAAATATGAACCTTTTGCAACAGAGCTTAAAGACTTAGTTCTTGAAGGATGCATAGTTGATCCAACTGAGCAAATTTCATCAACAAATTGCACTGACAGGATTACCAAATTACTTGCTCAAGATTACTCTAACATCACGCCAGAAAGGCGAAAATCCATGAAATTTTTTAGAGAAAGATACATGTACTATTCTTATTGTTATGATAACCTTAGGTATCCTGTGCCACCACCAGAATGTGTGATTGTTCAGTCTGAAAGGGACTTGTTTAAGGACAGTGGAAGGCTTCGGCAGAAGATGAAGTTTGGTGGGAGCCATAGCCACCAGAAACACCGCCCTGGACGGAGCTCTAGGCAGCGGAATAAGGTGGCTGCTTCATCAAAATCTGGCCAACGTGGTTCTGCTGCTGCAATGCGATAATTTGTATAACTAAGGTATACAAGGTGAATATTATGGTGTGTAAAAAAAATATCGTACTCCTATAGTTGGTGATGTACCAAAAGAGATTAGTATATATACACATTAGTGGTATAAATATCAATGTGGTGGTTGGGTGAAGAGTAGAAACCATATCCATTAATTTTTATGAGTAATGGTTTTCTTGGTTTCTTCTCTACGTATATTGGCACTTCATATTCATCCAATTGAACATTTTTACACATTATATTGTAATTATCCTTCGCAATGTAGGGGTAATGTCTGTGTACTTCAAGTCTTCAATGTGGCTTTGTGCACGACTATTTTCTTTTTTGTGGATTCAGTGGCAACTCTTTTGTACAAGGTCAAGCAGCTTCTCCAAATTAGCAGCCCCTAAATTGAAAATGTCTTTTTGATACAACCATTTCAAATAGATGGATTTTACTAAGAAGATGTAGCACTAATTTTCCACCCTCAGTGTGATACAACAAGTTCTCAATTTCACACTCTTCCAGTTTGATTTCCCAGTCCTTATTTTCCCGTATAAGTTTCTTGAGTACATGTAGAACTTTCTGTAAATCAAAGAGAGCATCAACACAACGTTGCATCGTTGTAGACATAGAGAGACCCAAGACCTTGTTAGCATCTTGGAGATTTAGCATTTGTGCTTAGGTTAAGTCACATTGGCTTTAGAATAGTAGGCATAATCGTTTCATTTTCAAACTCATCCTTGAATGTCATAAAACAGTCAACTGAATATGAGTGATTGTTCCTATATATATCTCTGTGCAACCATAATATGAGTCAGTGGTGATATATGTCAAGGTAATGTGTATCTGTTTTTTCCTACGTAATGCTTGTTTGTGAACTGTGTCAACTTAGCTGTTCTCTTGTAAACAAAATTAGTTCCCAAAGCTCTCTACTCTTTATTCTTATATCAAACTGGTACCTTCAACAAAGTTGACAAAGCTCTCTACTCTTTATTTTTATATGGAACTGGTACCTTCATCAATTTTACCTCCTAACAATGTGACATGCGAGAATCGAACCAATTCAATCATACAATTACTGGTCTGATTGACATGTCCAGATCTAATTGTCTTTTTGATCAACTTTTCAGTGCTTGATGAGAATTCATGTAAGATCTTTTGAAAATCTAAAGGAGCATAAGGAGAGAATGAGAAGCTATGTTATGAATGGTTGCCTGGTTTTGGCAGCTATTTGTAACTTTCTCTCCGAGCTGTAGAACTAATGAGTCTGATCAACAGAACCGTCATTTTTCCTAGAACCGTCATTTTTCCTATCTTTTCATACTTCTTCTTCCTATATTATGTGTGTTTATTATATTTACGATAAGATAGATTTGTTTGAAACCAACTGTAGATTATGCCCAAGTTCTAGTATGTATGCCCAAATCTACTGCAATCCTATTACTGCAAAATAACATCTCTAACCTTATCTTGCTTCAATGACAGTGATGGAACAATCATTAATTGAACATTGTTCTGTTTTGTTTGTGGACGAATATGACTCAGCTTCATCTCTTCCTGTGAAAAATGCAGGTTGTTTTGCAATTGGCAGTGACATACTTCCATTACCAAGCATTGAGATAACATCAGACATTGTTGGCCTATCTGTTGCTCCTTCTTGTACACATAATAGTCCGACGTGAATAACTCGTAAAAATTGTTCAGTGTCACAAAGATCTTCAAGAGTTGGATCCTTCAGTTCTAGTCCACACCCTTCTTTCCATAGTTCCCATGCCTGAACCAGAATGATCAATTATCTCAAACTTTATAGCTTTTGTACTTACAATAAAAAAGGATGTCAAGAAACACTTACATAACCTATTAAGTTGAGTGGACGATTGAATTGTTGTAAGCTAGCATTTCTCCTACCACTCAAAATTTCCAACATTAAGACTCCAAAGCTGAAGACATCAGACTTGATTGAGAAAGCTCCTTCCATGGCGAACTCGGGAGCCATGTAACCACTGTGTATAGAAAACATTTTCCACTCACTCAGTATGAATATGTACACATTCTCTAGGTCTATATCAAGAAATAAACTCAACTCACTATGTTCCAACAACCCTGCGAGTTATTGCCTCTGTCTCGTTCTGGTTGAAGGTTCTTGCCAGGCCAAAATCAGCTATCTTAGGATTCATATTTTCATCCAAGAGCACATTACTGGCTTTTAGATCTCTATGTATCACTCTCATTCTTGAGTATTTGTGAAGATAGAGTAATCCTTGTGCAATTCCTTCTATAATCTCAAAGCGTTTCTGCCAATCCAATAGCTTCTTTGTTTCAGGATCTGTCAATGACTGAAAACATTTCATCAAAATTTTCAACAATTACTTGAAATATTAGGTCTTATTTAGAAATGGTTACAAACCAAAAAGGAAGAAGTCCAAGCTCTTGTTAGGCATGTACTCATATATCAACATTTTCTCATCTCCATGAATACAGCATCCTAGAACTCGAACTAGATTTCTGTGCTGAACTTTGGCAATTAGTATAAGCTCATTCTTGAACTCCGCAAGCCCTTGACCTGATGTTCTTGAAAGTCTCTTGACTGCCACCTCTCTCCCATCAGGAAATTGTCCCTGTCATACATTTTTACAGGTTATTACTTTATATAGTGAAAGTGATACATATAACATACTGAAAATGTACCTTATAAACAGGTCCAAAACCACCCTCTCCGAGCTTGTTATCACTCGAGAAGTTGTTCGTGGCTGCTAAAATCAATCCAAAGCTAAATATCTTCAAATCGTGTACTTCCCTTCCATCTTCTTCTTTAAGATTTGTGCTGTTGAAGCTGTCTTCTGCTTGCAACTCACGTATATGCTCTTCTTCCTTTCTTTTCTTATCTATGTAAGAAAAGTATGTAGATATACATACATGCCTAAATAACTGATAAACAACATACTAGTTACTAAATTACTTTTCAGAGACTTACCTTGTAGTTTGAATATTCGATTTTTGATGAAGCAAATGAAACCACATATTAGCATTGTGATAACTATAGATAATACTATCCATATCCAAGTTTTTCCTGCACGCGTAGCATGTTGAAAATTATACAGTTGATTCTTCACTAATACAGTCTATATATTGAAAATTGAAAAACTGCAAAGACAGAGAATGGATAGAAGAACTTTACAAATAGAAGAACTGTATAGAAGGGAGGAAGAGTAGGGGCTGTTTTTAAATTTGCTTAGCTGTGTCAGTTTTAGCTTTTTACTTAGGATCTACTGTATTCATAAACAAGGTGCATTTATGACATAAATACTAACCTTTAGATGAATTTGGTGAAACCAGAACATATCTTTGAACTGCATTACCATTCTCATCGACTCGAAAGTCCCTCTTTCCATTCCAAATCAGACAGCCAGTCCCATTGCTGTTGAGAGTGGTGAATCCAACACAACTGCAGGCCTCCCAGCACTTCTGCATACAATCACCAAGATTAATGCTTGCATTATCATAATAAGTAGTAGTAGTACCAGATGTATCTATAAAGTCTCCTCTCTTTTGCTCAAACTTATCACCACCCTTTCGACACTCAGGCAACTGACTAGAGAAACAACCGTCTTCACTTTCATAACCATAACAGAACTTATTATAACGGGTGTACGTACTACTGTCTCCAGCAACAATAGCTCCATCTGAAAACAACTCAAGACTTGGGAAACTTCCCTTTGTAGCCTCAAATTGGAAGAACATCCCGTCAGTACCGGATACCAAGTTGAGATTGTACCGATAAATAGTAGCAGAATCACGGAATGAAGGTAAGAATGGAAAACCTTGATTGTTCCAAGCCCCACTAGTCCAATAAATCTCGCCCCTTCGACTAACAACTAACTGAAATGCATCTTGAGTTGCCTCCAAACTTAAAGTAAAAGCCCCTGAGGCCGGAATTCTACTACTCACCAACCAAGAAGTTAGAGTCCAATTCTGCCTTGTGGTAAGGTTATAACCAAGCTTCATACCAGGCAAAAGACAACTGGTAGGATGATCAAAGCTTTGCCATAAAATCGTGTTCCGAGTTCCATCCTGAAGCACAAAATTTCCAGAATCTTGAAGCCTAGCTATTAAACTTCCTGTCAATAAAGGAGAGGCAATATTCACAACTGTCTTTCCTCCACTGATGATTTTCAATGTTCCTGTAGAATCTAATGTGAGCAATCCTGAGTTGTTCAATATAGGTGTATTTGGATTGGCTATCCATAATTTCTTCTCTACTGGATCACCTGCATACCATATTCCAAGATAAGTTTTATCTGTTTGTGAGATAGTGAAAAATCCCAACTTGACTTTTCCACCTACTGAATCAAGTACTTGTGAATGATTGAGTACATCACCAGGCTTCATTGAGGTTATTGCATCTACAGATGGAATGTTAATGATACATGTTTGGCTGCAGAATAAGGTCAAGGTGAGGAAGAAAATGTAATTTGCTAAAGATTTCATTTTGGCAGCCAGAAAGAAAGAAATGTTGCTGCAGATAATAATAGATTATTCCTTGTTAGGTTGTTTACTGTTCAAAGCCAATAATGCATTGGAGAAAATAGTCAATTATATTAAACATTTTTCAGCCAAAAATTTTGAAGACTTGTCTGAGTAGAAATATAACCTTACTTGTAGGAAAACTTGTAGAAAGAGACAATCTTTAATTTTCTTGTTGAAATGTGAACTCAATTTGCATTTGGTTTCTGTTCTTTCTTTGACTTTTCTAATTTCTTTTTTCTTCCTCAAATTTCTATGTTTTGTTTTGCTGCTTGCTAATATAACTCAAAAAGATATCATATCTATTTGGTTTTTTGGTTTTCCACCAGAGTTGTGTTTTGAAATACACTGTGAACCTCATTGATGCATTGTTGAATCAAGATTGAGAAAATCCTTAACTCATCTGTTATTTAGACTAGATCAGTTTATAGTCATCCTTATGAATTATGATCTTCAGATAAGTTATCCATTTATTTATGTGGACCATAAGAAAATATCATTATTGATGAGACTCCTAATTTTAAAAATGTACAGGAGCCAATAAAATAGAGAATTTACAATCTTAAGATAGCTTACAAATAAATGCTATTACATTTAAGAGAGAAAATGCCAAAAAATATATATATTTCCATTAGAGTCAATACATTTGAATTCTGGTGCAAATCATTTCACATTAAAAATTGACTAATCTATACCATAAGGAAACATGTTTTTCATGTATAGTTACTGAGTGCTGCACAACAAAGTACAGCAAGACAATGTCTCTAATCTTTATCTTGCTTCAATGACAGTGATGGAACAATCATTAACCGAACATTGTTCTGGTTTGATACCCGATGAATTTGATTCAGCTTCATTTCTTCCTGTGAAAAATGCTGGTTGTTTTGGCATGGGCAATGGCATACTTTCATTACCAAGCATTGAGATAACATCAGACATTGTTGGTCTATCTGTTGCTTTTTCTTGTACACATAATAGTCCGACATGAATAACTCGTAACAACATTTTAGTGTCACATAAATCTCCAAGAGCTGGATCCTTCAATTCCAATGCACACCCTTCTTTCCATAGTTCCCATGCCTAAACCAGAATGATCAGCATTCTCAAACTTTATGCATTTTAGTACTTTAAAGGAAAAAAGGGTGTCAAGGTAAACTTACATATCCTATTAAGTTGAGTGGACGATCGAATTGTTGTAACATAGTAGTTCTCCTACCACTCGAAATTTCCAGCATCAAGATTCCAAAGCTGAAGACATCAGATTTAATTGAGAATGCTCCTTCCATTGCGAACTCGGGAGCCATGTAACCACTGTATAGAGAACAGGAAACATTACCCATTCAGTCAATATGAAAATGTATAAATGAAGTAATCCTATATCAAGAAATAAGGTCTACTCACTATGTTCCTACAATCCTGGCAGTCACTGCCTCCGTCTCATTCTGTTTGAAAATTCTTGCCATACCAAAATCAGCTATCTTAGGATTCATGTTTTCATCCAAGAGCACATTACTGGCTTTTAGATCTCTATGTATAACTCTCATTCTTGAGTATTTGTGAAGATAGAGCAATCCTTGAGCAATTCCTTCGATAATTTCATAACGTTTCTTCCAATCCAGTAGCTTCTTTCTTTCAGGATCTGTCAAAGACAAAGCATTTCACATCAAAATTCCAAACTTACTTAAACTATTACTTCTTTGTTTTGAAATGATAACGAACCGAATAGAAAGAAGTCCAAGCTCTTGTTAGGCATGTATTCATATATCAACATTTTTTCATCTCCGTGAATACAGCATCCTATAACTCGAACTAGATTTGTGTGCTGAACTTTTGCAATGAGTATAAGCTCATTCTTGAACTCTACAAGCCCTTGACCTGATGTTCGTGAAAGTCTCTTGACTGCCACCTCTCTCCCGTCTGGAAATTTCCCCTGTCATAAAATTTTACAGGTAATTCAGTTAATGCAATTAAGGCACTGAAGTTTTTCAAAGGAATAATGTAATTATACCTTATAAACAGGTCCAAAACCACCCTCTCCGAGCTTGTCTTCACTTGAGAAATTGTTTGTGGCAGCCAATACAAATCCAAAGCTGAATATCTTCAAATCTTGGACTTCCCTTCCATCTTCTTCTTTCAAATTAGTGTCGTTGAAGCTATCTGATGCTGTCAACTCACGTATATACTCTTCCTCCCTTCTTTTCTCATCTGTGCAAGAGAAGTTTGTAGATATTTATACATGCTTAACATAATTGACAAAACAGCATACTAGTTTATCATTTTTCACTTTTTCAGAGATTTACCTTGTAGTTTGTGCCTTCTCATTATAATATAACAGATGAAACCAGATATCAGCAAAGGGACAACAATAGCTACTACAATTACTATCCATATCCATTTTTTTTGTTTTCCTGCACAAGTAGGTTGCTGAGTGTTATATAGGTGACTCTTGATCTATTCAAAATATATTAGTTCATAAACAAGGTGCATTCCTAATATAAGGATTTACCATTAGATGATGTTGATGAAACGAGAACATATTTTTTCACTGTATTGCCACTCTCTTCAACTCTAAACTCCCCATTTCCATTCCAAATTATGCAGCCTGTTCCATTGCTTCTGGTGGTGAAGCCAACACAACTGCAATGCTCCCAGCACTTCTTCATACAATCACCAAGACTAATGCTTGCATTATCATAATAGTTAGAATTACCTCTATCGATAAAGTCTCCACTTTTTAGCTCAAATTTATCCCCATCCTTTCGGCACTCAGGCAAGTGCTTAGAGACACAACCATCATAACTTTCATAACCATAACAGAACTCATTATAAAGGGCGTATACACGACTGTCTTCACCTCCAAGAATAGCCCCATTTGAAGACAACTGAAGACTTGGGAAACTTCCCTCTGGAGCATCAAATTGGAAGAACACACCATCTTTTTCAGACACCAAGTTGAGATTATACTGATATCTGTTAGAAGAATCATTCAATCCAGTTAAGAATGGAAAACTTTGATTGCTCCAAGAGCCACTAGTCCAATAAACATCGCCCCTTCGGCGTATAACCAGCTGAAATGAATCTTGAATAGACTCCAAACTTAAAGTAAAAGCCCCCGAGGCCGGAATAGAACTACTCAACCAAGAAGTTAAAGTCCAATTCTGCTTTGTTGTAAGGTTATAACCAAGCTTCATACCTGGCAAAAGAGTATCAGTAGGATGATCGAAGCTTTGCCATAAAGTCCTGTTCCGAGTTTCATCCTGAAGCACAAAATTTCCAGAATCTTGAAGCCTAGCTATTAAACTTCCTGTCAATAAAGGAGGGGAAATATTCACAACTGTTTTCCCTCCACTGGTGATTTTCAATGTTCCTGTAGTATCTATAGTGAGCAATCCTGAATTATTCAATACAGGTGTATTTGGATTGGCTATCCATAATCTCTTATTTTGTGGATCACCTACATACCATATACCAAGATAATAGTTATCTGTTTGTTGCATAGGGAAAAATCCTAACTTGAATTTTCCATCTTCAGAATCAAGAACCTGAGAGTGATTGAGTTCATCACCAGGCTTCATTGAGGTTATTGCAGCCACAGATGGAGGGTTAATGATACATGTATGGCTGCAGAATAAGCTCAATATTAAGATGAAGATGGAATTGGGTAAAGATTTCATTTTTGGCAGGTTCAAACAAAAAAAAGTTGCTTCAGATAATAATAATATGATCATCTCTTTATAGGGTTGTCTGTCTTCAAAGAAAAAAAGTGAACTTGAGAATAGTCAATTCTTTGAAACATTTTTCAGCCAGAATTTTTCAAGATTTTGCTGAGTGCAAATGATATTTGGACATGTTACTTGAAGGAAAGCTTGTAGAAAGAAACAATCTTTACTTTTCCTAGCAACAATTCTGACCAATTTATATTTGGTGTCTGTTTTTTTTTTATTTGACTTTTCTATTTCTTTCTTTTCTTCCTGTTATTTTAAACAAAACCAGCACAAAGTGGTGCATTTTTATTTACAAAACTAAAAAGAGAACAAACGACACGCGGAGGGAGACTAGATCAAAGCCTCCTTAGCTATAGTACCAAGATCATGCAAAAGGTCAAATTTTAAAACCTTAAGGTTGCTTAGTAATGAATATAATTATACTTTAGAGAAGAAATGCAAGAAAAGTTACTCAAATCTTAATCTGATGAATGCTGCAACTTTGAAGCAAAGTCATACATGATACAACAAGATAAACACTTCTTTTTATGTTCTACTTGCATTCACATAATAGAAATGTAGCTAAACTAAAAGTACCATCTTTTGGTACAAACTCAGAAGAGCCAGAATATATAAAATCCCTTGAATCACATATCAATTCACTTCAAATAGACACCACTTAAACACTAATTACTAAAATCTTCTTACAAATCACTCTCTATATATATATCAATTCTCTTTGCTGTAAAACACATATCTTAGTCTATTTAGTTTGTAACTTGTATTGGCTACTTGGATTCCTAAACTGTAACCAATCAATCTCTATGTCTTAACATCTACCGATAGGTCAGCCCATTTCTTCACTCGAGGAAATAGCTAGTTAATTGTAAGATTTGGAAAATTTTGTTTCATTAGTTGATTTGGATTATTCCACATTTTGGAGAGGTGCTTCAGCAATAAAATATAGTTGGGGCAAGAATTAGAAGGTAATGTCTAGCTCATGACGAGAGGATTGTCCAAGTATATATAAGTAGACTAGTGTCCATTCCCTAGCCGATGTGGAACTCTTGACTCACTCTAACATTTATAACTACAAGTAAGGGGATATAATATTGATTGAGAAAGAGTAACACACAAAGTGACAGCTTATACTTCTTTATCCATTGGCTTCTGATGGTGTTTCTCCAATTCCCTAATATCCTAACGATCCATTTTTCTTAACATAATTAATGAAAGGCTGCACAGATGTGCTTTACATTTTCCGTTGTTTCATCACAGAAAATAGTCCACAAATTTGCTTCTGAATATTGTATATATATGTTCTGTTATTTCTTTTTTCGCACATGATAATGTACAGATATATTTCTGATCATAAACTAGCCTTGAACTTACCTTCCTATGATTGCCTCCTACTTATTCATTCATTGATTTTAACAAGAGTTTTATTTTGTTTTCATACAGATCACTATTAAACTTCCTATGTTTGTTTTTCTTTTTTAAGCATTTTGATTTTAAAAATATTAATCCTCCCATATTCTATGGTTTTCACAAAGCCATCAAGCTTCCGATTCTAATTTATTCCGATATAACATCACTTGATGACTCTCACACACACACAAATTAGAAAGAATAACCAGAGATGAACATAAAAAAGCAGCATAATGCCAAAAGCTCCTTCTGTTTTTTGAATATATATTTCAAAGTGATGAAAACAATGTATTCCACCCTTGCATGTATCCTTGGAAGTTTCACAAAACCAGCTGTTTCTTGCACATATAAATTTCACCATGTTAAGCCTCTTAGTGTCCTACAAATACTCCTTAGAATCTACTAGACAAAACAAAGTAAAAACTTCATTGTTTTCTTCTCTTTTTTAAGTGTGAAAATGGAAGAAAATAATTATGAGATGGAAAGCGCTTCAACTCGTAGGCCAAGATCAGTGGAAGATGAAGAGGACATATCTAAACAATATGTTCATAAAGTAGGGATGGAACTCCATAGGGATGATCAAGAGGAGGACTATAGAGGATCATATGGAGGAGATGATCAAGAAATGAAGCCAACAAAAATTGAAGTTTTTGGATGGCATTTGTATGGGATGTGCTCCTACTTCATTCATACAGTGTTGATTCCAATTGTTTTTCCCCTCATAATTAGCCAAACTTTGTATTGGCCACAGCAACCTCAGCTTGGCATTGTGAAGAATGCCAAGGGATTGGAGTGCAGACAAAGGGAGTTAGAACTGTAAGTTCGTAAACTAATAGTCGTTTAGACAAACTGAACTTGTTTGAAATGATTTGGTGTTTTAGAGGGAAAAGAAAAAGAACTCATTTGTTACTGCTTTCCAGATTTTTCCTTACTTTCTCAAATAGTGAAATATTAACTAAGTGATAAAGGGTAATTTAGACAAATACTCTTATGATTAAGGTCATGTTATATAGGATAAAACACCTATACATATGTTTTGTTTCTAGCAAGAAAGGGAAGATTAATGATAAGGAAACATAGTTGGTGTCTTGCTGAAGTATTGGTGATTTTTCTTTTATGTTTGCATCATTAGAACAGAAGAATATTTCTTCTTGACTTTCCGACATAATTTATATTGAAGTATCAACCTAATATATAATATACATATAATTCATGTATAATATGTGTATAACTGTGTAGAATCTATGTCAACCAACTTGGAAAAGTAAAGAGTGAGTCCGGCCGGCTATCCTCGAGGAAGCAGTATTTCGTTTCTTTTTCCATTTTTTGGTGTTAATTACTTCTAACCAGCATTGTGTCTAACCAGTATAATATCGTCTACTATTTACATGTTGCATTCGAGGTAAAAAAAGAAATACGAAACAGATAGTGATTTATGAAGCTTATATCTACTTCCAGGTATGAAATGTTAACAAAACACAGAATAAATCTCTCTGGTACTGAGTATTCAGCACTTGAGTGGACCTCAGTATCTTGGATTATTGGCCTAATTCTAGCTGCACCAGTTCTTGGATTTCTTTCGATCCACTTAGACTATGGCAGGAATCAACAGCTTATTGCAGCTGCATCGACAGCCATAGGAGCTTTGTTCTGTCTTCCAGCAGGATTTTTCAAGACTATATGGATCTTTCCACCTTATATTGCTGCTATTGTTGCTGCCAATACCATTGCTTCGTCCTGTCATGCCCGCCACCTTGGCCTAATGGTACGAGGCCTCGTTGGTTCACCTATCCGAAAAAGCCAATTCCCGGATAGAAAAGCTGTTGCTAGTTGGCTTTCCCTTCATTCCACTGCTGCAGGCTGCTTAGGTGCTGCTATTATGTCTGCTTTTACTTACCATATGCTCCGGAAATCTGACAGCTTTACTAGCTTGTGGGTTGTGTCTATCTTTAGTGGCCTAATTTGGTTTATTGGAATGTTTCACATTGCTACCTCAAATCGACCTGGTCAAAATGCAAACTTGAATACCAATTCTGCTCCGAAAACTCATGTTGTTTCGATTTTCAAGTACCCTCATGCAGCTGGAAGTCTTGCTGGAGTTTTCCTTTCATCTTTCACAACAATGTGCATTTTCACAGCAGGGGTTCTTTATTCAATCGGAGACCTTTGCATTCCACCAGTAAACATATTATACCTATGGCTCACCTATTTCATCTTCCCATTAGTTTCCCTTCCACTTACTCATCCATTCCAGCAACTTATAAGAGCTGATGCAGTGAAATTACAACTTCTTGGATTCATACTATCAGCAATAGTCTCAGGATTCGGATTCTATTATCGCCACGACAACTGGAACAGAATTCACATATTCATCTTTGCTGCAGTACAAACAACTGCTACAGGGCTGTTACATGCATTTGGTAGAGTCCTTTGGCTAGATTGCTCACCATCAGGTAAAGAAGGTGCTTTCTCAGTTTGGTTCTCTTGGGTAAGAGCCTTAGGGGCTTGTGCTGGTTTTGCACTTGCATCAACTTCACCTCAAAACATTGAAATGTCATTTGGTGTTGCATTTTGTGCTGCAATTCTTGGAAAAATCATTCTAATCTTTGGGAATATTAGTAACCTTGGAGGTGCAAAAGCTGCAGGACATATTAAAGATAGTGAAAGAGGTTCACCAGTACCTGATGGCTTGGATATTGGTGTTGAAATCAAGGTGCCTGTGACAACACAAGTTAAAGAAGAAGTAAATGTTCAAATCTAGAGATGTATTTTAATGCTACTAATAATTTTTTTGTTTTTTTTTTCTTCATTTTTTTGTCTTTGATATCTTTTCTTGGTTGCTTCAAAAGAATATTTTTACTTACATTGGTGCATGAACAAAGTGTATGTAACATCTGCTCAATTCTGTATGTCTCACGGATATTATCTCAGAATCTGCCATTTTATACGATAGAATTTCGAAAATCATGTTTAACCATAAATTTTTGGAATTCAATTTGACTTTACCTTCGTTGTTATGCTTTTGGCTCATATTTGCCGTCATAGTTATATTTTGTTCAATTTTTTTTATATTTATAATAAGGAATTTATTCATTCAACACGTTATATAAGTAGACTAGCCTAAATAACACAGTACTTATTCTCTGATACAGACAAGGATACATACAAAATATAGGGGTGAATTTAATCGCGTTCTAAATGTACAAGGGTATATTTGATATTTTTCTTTACTATGGGAATAATTTACACTTTTAGATATAATTTTCTTATCTTTCTTTGGTCATATATTTATTCACGCAAAATCATTGATATGATTTACCTTAATGATCTGCTAAAGTAGTTAAACTTCAAGTATAGGGAAAAAAAATTAGATTATTTTCTTTCCTAATATTCTTGAAGTGTATATTAACAATAAAAAATATTATAAGAGTAATCTTTTATTTAAAATTAAAATCTACCGTAAAAAATTAAAAAAAATTAATAATGTGTGAGTATCATATAGCTAATAACAACTAGTTTGAACTTAATTGCTGTTTTTGTTTGAAATTTGTTCTCTTCATGACAAAAGCGCAAAGGTAAATATACTTTATCTCTCACTTTTGTCTTTTACACTACCTTTAAAAAAAATTATTAAATTATTTTATTATAATCTTTCATTTTTATTATAACAATTTCTTTTCA
Organism: Solanum dulcamara; assembly: GCF_947179165.1. Taxonomy (NCBI): domain Eukaryota; kingdom Viridiplantae; phylum Streptophyta; class Magnoliopsida; order Solanales; family Solanaceae; genus Solanum; species Solanum dulcamara. Next base: position 71,657,028 of record NC_077241.1, on the reverse strand, counting down.
CATGCACTATATAAAGATAAGAGAACATTTCTCTTTAAAAATTGATTAAATTAACTTTCAAAAATCAAATATGATAACTAATTTAAGACGGAAAAAATACTTACTTTGTCTTTATTAAAAGTCTAATCATGTTACTCTATTACTATCTGACCAGTTGAACAAGTTTCATTCACCATAAACCCAAAGTTTGTAATGTTTTTTTTTAATGTAATTTTCAAATATATAAAAATTATTTTTCATTTTTTTCCACCATGCAAAAATAAAATAAATAAAGAGAGGGGGAGAATAATTAATTGGTCTACATTTTGGAAGCAAAAGTCGTGATTGGTATTGATAATCAAGAAGTGGCACTTGGTTAGTACCACATATTTTACAACAGGACAAATTAAAGACCGTCTGCCATAAAATTATTTATTTATTTATTTCAAAACAAACCCCATGGTGTGGGATTTCACTGGGTTGTTGTTGTTGTTGTTGTATTTATTTCAAAACAAAGTTTTGTTTTATTTGAAAAATAGTTATTGCTATGAAAATTTCAAAATTTAATTTGAATTGTATTTTAAATTTTAAAAATAATTATAACTTGTTTTTCAACTCAATTTTGGTCGTTGGAATGATTTTTTATCCTCAAGTTTTTCCCCAATTTTTGTATCTTATTAAAACAGCTTCATCTTTTATATCAACTATCAACCGGTAACGGCGATTAACAATGTTGTTTTGTCTTTTCGATAACTGATTGAGAAATACATGGTCAATGAGAAAAAATTGCTCATACGGCTTGGGAGGAATATATTTTACTATTAATCATGTGGTGTTACTCTTTTAGAATAGATTTGATTGTTTGTTTAGTTCAATTAGTCAAGTTAGCTAACTTTTCTAGTTCTTAGAAATGTTGGAATATGAATCATTTTTCATACTTCTTTGGAAAAATATATTCAAAGCATGAGCATTATCGGAACATTATTTGCAAAAAGTATAATCATTTTCAACTCTATCTTCAAAATTTTCAAATGGGAAAAATGCTAAATGGCCCAAAAAAAGTTGTCCAAATTTGGCCAAAAATGTACAAAGACAGACCATACTAGCCTTTCTCTTCCAAAATAAATTAAGTCTTTTTTTTTAATTAAATGGTATTAAAGTGTTTGTTATTTCCTAAAATTACAATTCAAATAGAACACAGATTCTTAGACTTGAAATATCATGTTTTATACATTGGGATACTATTTCTCCTTATTCTAACTCACACATATGTAGGGTTCTAAATGGACCAAAAAATGTCTCATGCTTTTTTTTTTTAAGTCACTCTATTATTGTTGATCAATTGATGAAGTCTTCTTATTTCAGGCCTCAACAAGATGACCAATATCCTCTTTCTCTGATGGCAATTTCAATTGGAAAAAAAGGAATGCTTCATGTTTAAGTTGGATTCTCCTCACACTTTATGTCAGCAAAAACAAAGTTACGGATTTTCTATACACTACATCAAAATAATTTTTAAAATTATTATTTAAATGAAATTAAATTATATAATTAAATAATTTTTAAACATAATTTTTAAAATATTGGGACAACGAAAATTCAAAACACATTAGACCTGTAAAATGTCGATAATTATAGAAATCATGCATAAATTTTGAATGTGTCGAACCAAAGAGAGACAGACATCAATAGTATTGATCGTACAAGTCTTATCCCCCATGTTATTCCAATTTGATAACTTGTGAATCATTACTCATATTTATTACTAAGATGACCTCCAATTAAGTTTTTTTTAAGTTATTATGTTTAAATAAAATTAAACTATATAATTAATTAATTTTGTAAAACATTGGAATAACGATAACTCAAACACACATTAGACCTAGTGAACGTCGACAATTATAGAAATGATGCATATACTTCGAATGTGTCGAACCAAAGAGAATCAGACATTAATAGTATTGACCGTATAAGTCTTATTCAATATGTTATATCGATTTGATAAATTGTGAATCATTACTTATATTTGTTACTAAAATTACCTTAATTAAGTCATTGTTTTGATTATTATGTTTGGATAAAATTAAACTATATAATTTAATAATTTTTAAACATACTTTTGTAAAACATGGGAATAACGACAACTCAAAACACTTTAAACTTAGCAAACGTTGATAATTACAGAAATCATGCATATCGTTCATATCTATTGAACAAAAGAGAGTTAGACATTAGTGTAAATCGTATAAGTCTTTCGCTCATATATTTGGCCGATTTGATAAATGTGAATCATTACTCATATTTATTACTAAAATGACCTCCAATTATGTTTTTTTAATTTAATTTTTTATGTTTAAATAAAATAAAGTTATATGATTTTAAAAAATTCAAACATAATTTGTAAAATATCGGGATAACGGCAACTCAAAACACATTAACCTTGGTAAATGTCAATAATTATGGATATTTTGCATAAAGTTCGAATGTATCGAACAAAGAGAGTAACATTAATAGTTGTCACGATCCAATTCCTTAGGTCATGATGGCATCTACTATAACCCTCTAGTAGGTAAGTCAACCCGTCAACTCGGAACTTCAAGTAATGGGTTTGAGGGTAGAAACTAAATAAGAGTATCGAATTATAAAAGTAAACAGAATGAATAAGCGGAAGTAAACCAAAACATGTTTTAAACAACTAAAAATCCCTCCCAGAACCTGGAAGTTATAAGTACATAGCTGCTACAAAATAAAATACGAGTACAAGTCCCAAAAATGGACCGAAAATATATATAACAACTGGCTAGTCTCAGAAGGCAAAAGACGGGTCACCCATGCTGAAGGAGACAAGAATGATCCAAAAATGCCAAGTACTCACCCTAGTCTCCGAAGTTGACTACAACAGGCTCGATTTATCTACGGCGATAGCTGGTGCTCGGTCCTGCATCATGAAAGTAGATGCAGAGTGTAGACAACAGGTACCCAGTAGTAGGGATGTTCACAGTTTTGGTTAAAACCAAAATCAAACCGAAAATTTAACCAAACTAAATAAAAAAACCGACATTTGGTTTGGTTTGGTTTTAAATTTGAATAACCGATAATATTTGGTTTGGTTATGGTTATAGAAAAAAATAACCGAACCAAACCGATAATTATATACATAAAATTTATAATTATTTATATGTATAATATTAGTTTTTCATAAATAATTAAAGATATTTTATACCTTTTAATTATTAATTTAATATTAATCTACTTATTTTTAAGGCCCAACAATCCAAGCCCAACTCTCAAGCCCAATTATAAATTCTAACAAACACTAAACAGCAGTTCAAGTCCAACAGTCCAAGCCCATTAGCCCAATTCTAAATCCTCAATTCTTTATCCTAAATTCCTAATAAGCACTAAGCACTTAAGCAGCAGGCAGCAACATAAGGTAAAAGTTAAAACTTTAAAACCCTAGTATCTATTTTTCTTTTACATTTCTGTTCCTCTCATGTTGGTTTCTCACAAAGTCACAGACTCACAGTCATAGACTAACAACGAAGGCTCAAAAGCAACCTCAACTCCTCAACTCCAAGTACAAGATTGTCAAATTTTGAGAAGGTTTATAAGAAGTTTTTCAAATTTTAAATTGATTTTAAGTTGTTTTCTTTTTTGTTTCGAATGTTTAAGTTGTTTCCTTTTCTGTTTCGAACCTCTCTGGGCCGTGAGAAAAAAAGAGCTTCGTAAGAATTTGAAGAATGTAGAGAGAGAATATTTGAATTGTCTCGGCTAGTCATAAACTGAATAACCGAACCAAACCGAACCAAATCGACAATAACCAAACCCGTGGTTATTATTTTACTTGGTTTGGTTATGGTTTTAGACATTTAATAACCGATTAAATTGGTTTGGTTATGGTTTTAATCAATAACCGACCCAAATCGAACCATGAACACCCCTACCCAGTAGGCATCATAGGCCGACTGAGCAGAAAAGGTAAAAACAATATGAAAAAGAAGAATAGCCTAAATAGGAGTCAACATAAGCATCAAAAGGGGAAAGAGTACTACCTATGAGAACAACAGCTAACTATACCCAATTGGGCCCCCATAAGCCCAGCTGGGACACTCGTGCGCAAGTTAAATAAAAACTCGAACGAACCCACATAAGCCCACCGAGTACACAGAAAAGCTACAACTACCAAGGCTAAGAACCATGAATCTGCGATGTTAGGAGTCGAAGTACTATATCATTTCCAAACCCAGAATCTCTAAGAGTCAATTAATCTAGTGGTGACTTAGGGGTCGAGGTCGGGACTGGGACCCAAATGCTCACACGAATGTTCAAAGTGGTCAAGGCCGGACTGAGTGCCCGGATGCTTGCCATAATACATAAGTGCGGTCGAGGACGGGACTGGGTACCTGGATGCTCGCCGTAATACATCGGTATGATCGAGGTCGAGACTGAGTACCCGGATGCTCGTCATACTAACAAGTCGGTAGAGGCCGGGGCTGAGTACCCGGATGCTCCCCGATAATTCAGAACGGAGGACGGGACTTGATACCCGGATGCTCACAGATAATTTATCCCATGATGCCAAATATTCTACTCCCCAACTAGAATACAACAGTACCAAAAAAATCTTTTTCCAAATAAGTCAATCGATATGCCGCCAAAGTTGGAACCGGAGCTAAAGTTAACGATTATGAAATCTAATATTGCTGATGCATCACGAAAGTCACAATTATATCGATTTATGAATAAAGATATTTTTAAGAGCAAGGGTAACGCCTAACTAAGGCCAAACTACCAGGCACTAGCCTGCTACACTATTCTACAAGGATCTAAGTCCACTAGAGCGATGCCGGGACATCTAAAACAAGTTTACATCCTATACTAATGTCAACATACCCCACAGTACCAATAACATGCTCATTCAACTCTCCTTATAATACTAACAAATAACGACACGATACACATGCTTCTAAATATCCGAAAACCCGATAATAAGCCTAAAGCATGATTTCTAACACCTAAGATATACAATCAAACTACCCAACCCAAATTCTAAATATTTCAACATGCTTTCACACATTCCAGCTCAATCTAAAGAAAGGTAAAACTGTAGCCTACCTGTAGGCTAAACACGAGGGCTCCAAATCACTATGTCTGAGCTTTTTCCCTCTGAACTACCTCGGAATGTTTCCAAGCTGTCAAAAATAGAACCACGACGTCAATACGGTCGTTTAGACACTAATTTCATAATTTTTGGAGATGGACCAATTTTGGAGTCTAAAACGGAAAATGTGGACCCACATACGAAATTTCAGATTTGACCCCCAAAACAAGTTCTAAACGTCATCCCAAGCTCACAAATCAGATTTATAACACAATTCGGGGTGGAAAATTATGCAATACGATCAAACAATTAATTTCCACATTTTCAAACTAAGAAAACAAACAAGGCAGCCTCTTTACACAACGATTTCTCAAAAACGAACATATGTCAATCAAAACAAATCATACCATGACGTTCCTTGCGAAAAAACCCACAATCTAGCCTCAAGAATCACTCAAAACAGAGTTATATTGACCAAGATACACTCTTCCAAAAATTTACAAAATTTCATTCCGAAAATGACTAAATCTGTAACTAAAATGCATTTTTACCTCAAATGAAGCTTCTCCTTGCGTTTCTGAGATTACCACGAGATTTCTCATGAAATTCTCTTGAATTTAGACCCTTGAATCACCAAAATTGGGTTTATACAGGTCAACAAACAATTACTCAAAGTTCTTCAAAAACTCAATCCGAAAATGGACACAGCTGTAATTAAAATCATGATTTTTACCTGAATCGAATGCTCCAAATCAGTTTTAAATCTCTCCAATGTGTTATCCACGAAAAATCTCACAAGTTTGCCTTTTGAATCACCCAATTTGGAGCCTGAATGCTCAAGTTATGGGTTTTAAAGTTGGAGAAAAAAAAACCCAAAAAATAAAAATAAAAGGGCTGTTGGCTGCTGCACTGCTGCAGTTTTTTGGAAAAAAAATAATCAAAATCTCCGACGGGGTGCTCGGGATTCGTTCGAAATCCGATAAAAATAAACCAGATATGCTACCCCACTAAATTCAACGTTTCGAACTTAATGGTGCATTCAGAATTTCCATACGAGATCATTTTAATAAAAAGTGGATCACACACCCAAGAGCCATTTTAAGCCTTATTCCACAACGGGCCTCGATATTAGTCCGGAAGCCTCGAAAAGCGAATAAAGGGTTGTTCAAGACAAAATCAACATTCCAGAACTAACCGCGATGTCAGAATTTTCATTCGAGCGCCTTTTCCAAAAATGTTGACCAAAGTCAACCATAGGCTAAGTTTCAAAGTCAAAAGCGTCAAATGACCCCAAACTCGTATTGATTGCCTCTATAGTCATTTCCAACAGTGCTATAAGCCTAATTTGGTCATTTCGGAGCTGATGGAACCATCAGAATTTGAATTTGAGATCTCGTTGACCTAAAACTCAAAAAGTCGCAACTAAATCAACTTAGGCCTTCAAAATACCAAAACGGACTCGGGACCTCTAAAAATTCAACCAACACTTCTTCTAGACCAAAAATCATTTCCCGAATCCAACGGAGTCATCGGAATTCCATTCCGAGTATCGAAACTCCAAAAGTTGACCAAAGTCAAACCTTGACTTAAAGTTCCTCAAATTCTCAACTCAAGGCCTTAAATCTTCGTTACAACTCCAAAACTGATTTCATAAAGTCTCCTAAGCCTATTTCGATATTTTGGAGCTGCTGGAATCGATAAAATTTTGTTCCGAGACCCGTAGCTCTGATTGACCCCAAATACCACTTTTTAATACTTAAAGCTTATGAAACTCAAAATTTCCAAGGACTTAACTTTTCATGGGATTTTTTAAAAATCAACATCCGGTAACAATCAGAAATGAGTCGGGGCATCTAAAGGGAGGGGCAAAATGGTCATTTTACAAAAATTCCAAAAATGACCTTGAGGGTCATTACAATAGTATTGATCTACAAAATCTTATCTCGAATCTATGTTACACCGATTTGATAACTTGTGATTCGTTACTTATATTTGTTACTAAAATGACCTCCAATTAAGTAATTTTTTAATTTATTATGTTTGAATAAATCTAACTATATAATTTAATAATCTTCAAACATAATTTGTAAAGCATTTCAAAAAGGAAAATTCAAAACACATTGTCAATCAATTAAACTATAAGCCCCTACAGATCCACCTGGTAAATGTCGATATTATAAAAATCAGGCATATAGTTTGATGAGTCAAATCGAAGAGAGTCATACACATTAGTATTGATCGTACAAACCTTTCGCCTCATTTAATAAATTGTGAATCATTACTTAAATTTGTTATAAAAGAATTCTAATTAAGTAATTTTTTGAATTTTTGAGTTTAAATAAAATTCAATTCTATAATTAAATAATTTTTTAACATAATTTGCAAAACATTGTAATAACGACAATTCAAAACACTTTAGACCTGATCAAACACCATTTTTCATATTATTATTTTTTTCAAATTTATTTGGGAATATTTATGACTAAACGGCACCTAGATGTGTATGATTAAAGTGATTTGGATTTGTAAAACAATTTTTTTTTGTAAAACATAATTTGTATAACAATTATTTTTTTTTACTAAAACGTCACATTTTTAATAATTATTATGTTTGGGCCAAATTTTTGTGAGGTTATGTGATGTTTTAATTATTTAAAAAATCACATATTTACTAAAACGTCACATTCTTAATTTTATTTTTTTTTGTAAAACATAATTTGTAAAACAATTATTTTTTTGCATATTCTGAAAACATTTTTACTAAAATGTCACATTTTTAATAGAGAAGAATGTTGAGACTTAGGTTTTCTTTGGTGGACTTTTGTGTTCCTTTCCCATGTTTGACTATGGAATCATCAATAATTAATTTCATCAATCATTTTCAATGTATTGAAAATATGATTGAAGAATATATTCAATTTTTAAGTTAAAGGACAAAAATGTCCAAAAAGAAATTAGTTTACAGTGTAAATATGTCTTTTTAGCATTCTGGCCAAATTTGGACCAAATGTTTAGCCATATATAGATTTTGAAGTTGAAATTTGAAAATTTGAGTTTTTGAAATTATAATTTTGAAATTTGAAATTGTGGTTTGGACACATATTTTATTTTATAAAATTTAAATTTTTGTGAATATTTAAAAACTTGAAAATATTTTTAAATCTAATTAAATTTATAATTAAATAAATATTTAAAATCTGATTCAAAATTTATTGACTACTATAGCGAAACACTAAGCTTAATATCTATGGCCAAAAACGCCTACTAAGAATACATTGAAAACCTGTCAATGTGGAAACGGCAAATTAAATTAAATTCCAAAAATCGAAATGGAAATATCTATAAAGAGTAATTTGAGCACTTTACGTTTTAACAGCTTTTATATCATCAAATGATACCAATTAACAATTTTTTTCACATAGAAATGGCATCAAGTATTGACATAGTTTAAAATAAATTAATTTTTAAAAATTATTTAAAATTTAGTCAATTTTGAAAAAAATTCAAACCACTTTAATTAAGAAACGAATAAAACTTCAAAGTTTTTACGACCAAACTTTTATAAACTTTGTAAATTTAGATTATTCTTTGAGTGAGTCCTAAAAACATGTACCTTATATTTGTTAATTTAATTATAAACACGTAAAAGGGTCAAATATATTTTCAAGTACTAATTTGAGTTGTCAGCATTTTCTGTTTTATCACTTTATAAAAAAAAAATTAAGTTAGTATTTAAAATTTTCATGTATTAGTACTTAAAATTATGCGATGCATTTGTATTGTCATTTCTAAGGAAAAAAAAACTCAAATTAGTACTTGAAAATTTTATTTATTCCTAAAAAAATTAGATATTTAAAATTAGGAATGAATTATTTAATTTTGAGCTTTTCAAATGTTATTCCGTTAAAATTAAGGGCGAATTTGTATCAAAATATAATGAGAGGGGTATATTTGAATCGAAAATATAACAGGAGGGTATATTTAAACTATTTTTAATAATACAAAGATATATTTAACCCTTTTCCATTAAAAAAATGAAAGAATCAAAGAATTCGTATAATTTTTCATATACAAAATAAATTCTTTACACTTCGTAATTTATGTTTCTCCTTTTCCTACAGTTTTTTGCTAAAAGAAAAAGCTCAAAGAATAATAAAAAGCTTCAAGTAGGACAAGGACAAACGACTTTAATTTTCCTTCTAACCAACAGCTTTTCTGTCTTAATTATATAATTAAATGATTAATCTCAAAAAGCTAAATGCCTCAAAACTAGAGCCGGTAATAAGCGTTAGATCCGTTGGATCAATCCATCCTAATCCGTGATTTGATAAAGTTGGTCTAAAATTTTTAGAATCCATTTAAGAATATAACTTTTTAGCTTGATCCGGAGAAGTCCGCTAGTCTATAGGATTTGAATAATATGAGTTGGGTTAGCCCGTGATTCAAATAAAAATAATTATAAAATAAAATAAATAAAAATTAAAATTAACAAGAGGAGTCCAAACTTAAAGTTTTAAACATGCATATAACTATTACAATATTAAAAATATTTTCTTGTATGATTGTATTCAAATTATTTACATAAATTAGCAATGATTCTAGATTAAAACCGTAAAATTAAATCTTTACTTGAAGTCAAACTTAATAAGTATTATTAAAATTATTTTATTTATAAATTTGAGACTTGGTTAACAAGTAGTAAATACCGCGTAATAATGTCTTGTCAATATTTATGTTAACATTTTAAATTTTAAATTTAAATTATAAAAAATATTTTTTTTTTTAAAAAGTGAATTGACTCGACGCGGCACGTTGTGGATTGGACTTACTATTTTTTGACTCACCAAAATAATGAATCAGCTCGGCCTGATCCATAAAGTTCCAAAGAATGTATGGGCTAGCTCAAATGGATTGGGTAGATCCATATTAACGGCTCTACTTAAAATTAAAAGAGTTCTACTTAAATAGTTAAGAATTCTTTTACTCTTAACTAGAGATTTTACATTTGAGCCCATGTGAATGAGTTTTTTGTTATTGAGAGAGTCGAATAGAAATAAGCTATCCAATACGTGAATTTAAACTTAATAGAGTTTCAATATAAATATCGACATCAAATAAAAGAAACTGAATTTTGAGTAAGCAATATAAATATAGGGTCAGGTGCATTGTTGATGCACTATATAAGACCCCATTTAGTCTTTTACTTCATTAGGAAAAAACTTTTTATTTTATTTTTATCCTTTGATTCCCACTTAATGAAAAAGTTGGAACAAGGAAAAGGCAAGGAAAGTGCTAAAAGGAGATAAATTTTGCCACTTTACACTTTTGATTTTTCTTCCTAGTTTTAACTATAACAAATTTTATATAAATATAAAATATTATAATTACTATAGTGGTGAAAGGAATTAAATATATATATTTACTATAGAACTATAAAAGTGCAATATTGGGATCTCTTAAAAATAATGAGTCAATAATTTTTGAAGCGAACTAAAATTTAATAGTAACAATTTATGAGGCAAGAAAGAAAAATAATTCAGGATTCAAAATTTAAAATATAGGATTCTCTTATATCACACTTGATTACACTTTTAATCTGGATTAGTAATTTCAAAATTGCTTATGTCATTATTTATTATTTTTGTACAATATCTAATGTAGAATAACAATTTGAAATGATTAAATCTCCAAATAAAAAATTTAAATGATAAATATAGAAATTAAAAATAAAATAAAAATTTATCTTAATTTATCCGGTGTAAAATCATTCACATGCTTCGCATATACTATACTCTATAAATTTAATTTTAAATCAAACATATAGTAATAAAATATATCTAATTATCGATTAATATCTCATTTTTAATCTCATATTTTAATTTACCATTATAAATTTTGATATAACATATTTCATCAACCAACTAGCCCTAAGTGACATGTTAAAGGTTTAATTCTAACTCTAATACTTAAAAGATGCTATAACTTCTTTTTCATATCAATCAGTAAGAAGAATACTTCTAATCGTGGAGAACTTAATACGAGTTTCACTAAAAAAAATAATTATGAAAGTGTTAGGAAAACAACAGAGGCAAGTGGGTTAGTGGATGTTTCATTTTTAATTATAGGGCCCACTAAAATGGCAACTTGCCTTATCTTCTGATTTTCCTATGATTTTTTTCGCTATAAATAACCTTGGAAATCAGAGAATTAAGAATGCAGATGAAATAATAATACACTAAATTTTCTCTCGAAAAAATGTTAGAAAAACAACAGAGGCAAGTGGGCTAGTGGATGCTCCATTTTTAATTATGGGACCCACTAAAATAGCAACTTGCCTTATCTTTTGATTTTCCTCTGATTTCCTTGGCTATAAATAGCTTTGGAAATCAGAGAATTAAGAATGCAAATGAAATAATAATACACTGAATTTCCTCTAAACTCTCTCTCTCTCTTTCTATTACCTTTTATTTTACTATTTCTCCTTCTTATTAATTTGTTAAGTCAATTTATTTTATAATACGTTATCAGCACGAAACTCTAATTTTCTCCAGATAAATTAACTTCTATATCATGTATATCTACTGAAGAAATTTTATTTTAGTTGTCTTTGTTATTTCTAAATTAATTTCTATGTCAGTTGTCATCATGTCAAATTTATCAAAACTTGAGTTTGTGGCACTTAACATTTTTGAAAAAAATTATTTATCATGAATCCTTGATGCTGAAATTCACCTTGACGTAAAGGTCTTGGTGATACTATTAAATAAGAAAATAAAGCACCAAGCCAGGATAAAGCAAAGAACATGATTTTTCTCCGTCATCATATTATGAAGGATTAAAAATTGAATATTTAATTGTGAAAGACCCCTTTAAATTACGAACTAATTTGAAGGATCAATATTACCACCTAAAACTTACGGTGTTACCAAAAGCCCGATATGACTGGATACACCTTCGATTTTAAAATTTAAAATTGTGACAATAATTCTGCTATCCATAAGGTAAGTTCCATGTTAAAATTATGTGGAGATACTGTCACTGATGATGACTTACTTGTGAAAACTCTTTCCACTTTTCATGCTTCAAATGTGTTGGTACAATAACATTATCGTGAAAAAGGGATTAAGAAGTATTCTGAATTAATTACATGCCTACTTGTGGCTGAACAAAATAATACTTTGCTGATAAAAAATCATGAAGTCCATCCCACTGGGTTTGCTCCATTCCCTAAAGCGAATGTTGTAGCAGCAAATAATCAGTCTGAATTAAGACAAAATAATTATTGTGGCTGTGACCGTGGTCGTGGACGCGGGCGAGGACGTGGAACAGGACGAAACAATTATCGTTGTCATGATGAAAATAAACATGAAAACTATAAAGTTCCTCAAAATAATCCTTCTAGATGTAAATTCAATATTTGCCACCAGTGTGATATGAAAGTTCATTGGGCACGTGAATGTCGTACGCCCAATCATTTTGTGAAACTTTATCAAGCCTTTACCAAAAGAAGAGATAATAACGTAGAGGCACACTTGAATTTTCGGAATGATGATAATGAAGCAACTCCCTCAAATAAATATGAAGATATTGAGGCGAATCTTGCCTATAAAGATGATGCTTTTAAAGATCTAGCAAATATTACTCATTTGGAAGCTGAAGATTTTATGAATGTTGACTGAAGAATTGATCATCTAACTGGGATAAAAATAATTGGTTTTTTTATTATGTTTGATGTTATATTGTCCTTCATAAAATATTTCTTAAGGCAGTACAATTTCTTCTGTTATTAGTTTTTTACGTTCTTATAATATATTTTTTTGTTTATGGAGAATATGGAAATTTCAGTCATCAGTTGGATTCAAAAACAATTATGATGATATATGTCTTATTGATAGTGCCACAACACACATTATTTTAAGAAATAAGAAATATTTCTTTTATTTGATTATGAAATAAGCTAATGTTAATACAATATTTGGTGGTACAAGATTAATTGAAGGATCCGAAAAAGCTAAAGTTATACTTATCGGAGGAACACATTTAACAATTAATGAAGCATTATATTGTAGTAAGTCTCAAAGAAACTTATTAAGTTTCAAAGTCATTTGGTTATCAGATTAAGACTACAAATGGTGAAAAGAATGAATATCTTTACATTACTACAATGACGTTGGACAAAAAGTTTATAGTTGAAAAGTTACCTGCTCTTTCATTCGGCTTATACTTCACAAGTATTAGCATGGTTGGAACACATGCCATAGTAAATCTAATGATTTTATTATTTGGCATGACCGGTTGGGCCATTCCGATTTTAATATGATGCACAAAATAATTGAGAGTTCACATTGACACTCTTTGAAGAACCAAAAGATTCTTCAATTTAAAAAATTCTCTTATGTTGCATGTTCTCGAGGCAAATTGATTACTAGACCATCAGTAATCAAAGTGGAAAATAAATTCCTAGCATTTTTGGAACGTATATATGGTGATATATGTGGATCTATTCACCCATCATGTGGACTATTTAAATATTATATGATTTTTAATAGATGCATTTATAAGATGGTCACATGTGTGCTTATTATCAACTCGTAATATGACATTTGCGAGATTACTTGCTCAAATAATAAAGTTAAGAGCACAATTTTCAGATTATGCAATAAAGACAATTCGTCTTGATAATGCTGGCGAGTTTACATCTCAAGCATTTAATGATTATTGTTTGTCCACTGGGATAACAGTCGAGCATCCGATTGGTCATGTTCATACTCAAAATGGTCTAGCAGAATCATTGATTAAACGTCTCCAATTAATTGCTAGGTCAATGCTTATGAGAACAAAACTTCTCATTTCATTATGGGGGCATGCTATTTTGCATGCAACAAATCTTGTGCGGATCAGACCCACAAGTTATCATAAAGTCTTCCCATTATAATTGACTTTTGGTCAGGAGCCGAACATTTTCCATCTTAGAATATTTAGATGTGGAGTATATATTCCAATTGCTCCATCACAACGCACAAAAATAGACCCAAAGAAGATTGGAGATATATATTGGGTATGAATTGGTGTCAACATGAATCTCCTTCTATCATAAAATATTTGGAATCTATGACTAGAGATTTATTTATCGCAAGATTTGTTGATTGTCATTTTGATAAATCAGTATACCCAACATTAGGGGGAGAAAATAAGCAAATGAAAAAGAAAATAAATTGGAATGCATTATCACTATCTCATTTAGATCCTCGTACAAATAAATGTGAACTGAAAGTTCAAAAGACAATTTATTTGCAAAATATTGCAAATCAACTGCAAGATGCATTCACTGACCTATCAAGGCTTACTAAATCTCATATTCTAGCTGTTAATGCTCCAATTTGAGTTGATGTCTCAGTATGACAATTAATTAATGCAAATGAATCTAAACCACATTTAAAATGTGGTAGAACGATCAATTCCAAAGATTAAAATCCTCGAAAAAGAAAATGAGCAAACAATCAAGATAGTAATGATATGAAAGAACCTGCTCAAGAAGAGTGAGGAGACATAACAATTGATAAGATCTTGGAAGAGGTTAAGGCACCTGAAAATGATAAAAAAAAATTAATAAATTATGTTTCATCAGAAAAAATATGAAACCGAAATAATGTAATTGTCGACAATAGTTTTACTTATAATATTGCTATTGAAATAATGCAACAAAATGGGAATCTTGAACCAAAATCTGTCGATGAACGTAGATAGAGGAATAATTGGCTAAAATGGAAAGATGCAATTCAAGATAAATTAGCTTTGCTTGAAAAACGCGAAGTTTTTGGATCGATAATCCAAACACCTGAAGGTATAAAATCAATGGGGTACAAATGGGCCTTTGTGCAAAAAAGAAATGAGGAAAATGAAGTCGTAAGATATAAAACACGACTTGTGAGCACGACTTGTGGCACAAGAATTTTCACAAAGACCCGACATTGATTATATGAAAATATAATCTCTTGCGGTGGATGCAATCACTTTTGGGTATCTTATAAATCTGACAGTTCATTAAAAACTTGGCATGTATTTGATGGATGTCGTTACAACCTATTTATATAGTTCTCTGGATAATGATATTTTTATGAAAATTTCTGAAGAATTTAAAATGCCTGAAATATATAAAGAATCCAGAAAAACTTATTCAATAAAACTTCAAAAATCTTTATATGGGCTGAAACAATCAGGGCGAATGTATAAAAATGATCCAATTTGCTCTTGTGTCTTTATGAAAAAGTCTAGATCTGAATTTATCATAATAGCCATATATGTTGATGATTTAAATATCATCGGAACTCCTAAAGAACTTTCAAAGGCAGTAAATTGTCTAAAAAAGGAATTCAAAATGAAAGACCTTGGAAAGACAAAATTTTGTCTTGGTCTACAAATTGAACATTGTGCAAATGAGATATTTTTCCATCAATCAACATATACAAAAAAATATTTTAAGGTGATTGTACATGGATAAAGCACACCCACTGAATAGCCCAATGGTTGTGAGATATCTTGATATTAATAAAGATCTATTTTGACCTCATGAAAATGATGAAAAACTTGTTGGTGCTGAAATACCATATCTTAGTGCAATTGATGCATTAATGTATCTTGCCAACAATTCTAGACCAGATATAGCTTTCTGAGTAAACTTGTTAGTGAGATTTAGTTCTTCCCCAACGTGAAGACATTGGAATGAAATTAAGCACATATACAGATACCTCCGAGGAACCACAAATATGGAATTGTTTTACAGAAATAAATCCACGTCAAAATTGATTGGTTATACAGATGCATGATATTTGTCTGATCCCTATAAAGGTCGATCGCAGATAGGCTACTTATTTACATATGGTGGTACAACTATATCATGACGTTCAACAAAGCAAACTATGGTTGTCACTTTTTCAAATAATGCAGAAAAGCAAGTCGAGAATGCGTTTAATTAAGATTAATAACTCAACACATTCAAGATAGATGTGACCTTTCTTTGATAAGAGACACTCCAACAATATTGTATGAAGACAATGCTACATGTATAACTCAATTAATGGGAGGATACATTAAAGGAGATAGAACAAAACATATTTCACCAATTTTTTTTTTTACTCATGATCTTCAAAGGTGAAATAGATGTTCAACAAGTTCGTTCAAGTGATAATTTAGCAGACATGTTCACCAAGGCATTGTCAACTTCAACCTTTGAGATACAAGATTAGAATGCGTCATCTTCGAGATATTAGATGATGTTTTCATCAGGGAGAGTATAATACGCATTGCACTCTTTTTTTTCTTAGTCTAGGTTTTGTCCTACTGATTTTCCTAGCAATGTTTTTAATGAGGCAACACTTAAGATGTATTACCAGATGTGCATACTCTTTTTCTTTCATCTCTAATAAGGTTTTAACGAGGCTCAACATCTATGGGTGTTCAGGATATATATGTATATTATCTCTTGTAAAGTTTTTAACGAAGTATAGTACACGTGAACATACAAAGAGGAGTGTTAGAAAAATAACAGAGCCAAGTGGGCTAGTGGATGTTCCACTTTTAATTATGGGTCCCACTAAAATGACAACTTGCCTTATCTTCTGATTTCCTCTGATTTTCTTGACTATAAATAACCTTGAAAATCAGAAAATTAAGAATGTAGATGAAATAATAATACACTGAATTTCCTCTAAACTCTTTCTCTTTCTATCACCTTTTATTTTACTATTTCTCCTTTTTATTAATTTGTTAAGTCAATTTATTTTATAATAGAAACAATATTTTTCAATTATAGACAGATGTATACTTATCATAAAAACAAAGGATTAAACAATTATCACATCAAAGGACATGACTTAATCATGAGGGCAGTTTGGTTGAAAAAGTTAATTTTTTTTTTGCTTGAGCTATCCAAAAAAAAAACACAATAAAAAATTATTCCATTCTCTTCTAATTTATATTTATACATTTCACTTTATTTTTTAATCAGACTAAAAAATAATAATATATTTTTTATTTAGTTAGAATTTAATTTTAAAATATTATTTTATTCTCAATAAAATAATTTATAGTCAAATAAATATTTATAATTTATTTTAGATTATAAATTTAACTTCGTATTAAATTAAAGCACATTAAATAAATTGAGACTAAAGAAATAGTAAATTTAAAATGAAACAGTGCTTAATTTACCGACTTTTCCTATTATATCCAACCACTAACCAATTAAAATCCGACACGTATATAGCAAGAACTTCAACACAACACACTGTGACATTCTCCATCCTTACCATACTGTCATTTTATCAATCTGTAAAGAATTTGAGATCACTCATGTTTTTTTTTTAAAGAAAACAAATGTCATTCCCACCAAAAGATCTATCGTGGATTAGATTGCTCGAGTCTTGAGTATGAAAAAATCTTCTATAAGGAACGCTTCTCCCTGAATGGGATTCTATACAACATGAATTCAAAATAGTCGACCTACAATATGAAAATCGAACACCAAATAAAAAAAAGTCAAAAACCCAACAAAAACCCACCACCCCCTTATATAAAAGGCAACAATGAGCACAAAAATATGGAACACATGCAAAATATATATATATATATATATATATATATATATATAGAAAGAGAAAGAAAAAGAGTGAATACAAAGAAGGGAAAGAAAGAGTAGGAGTAGTGGGTGGTTGTCTGCAGAGAAAAAAAGAGGAAAAAAAGGAAGTCCCTTTCAGTATTTAGTCCTCTCTTCTACAGAGGAAGGAAAAAAAAAGAAAAAAAAACCCTAGCTTTTGCATTGTTAAACATCATGTGGTGGTTGTCATAAACAAGTAAAGTAGCCTCCTAACTCTTCAACATATGCATTCTTATTCAGATATTTTATGTACCCAGATCTGAAAAGAATCCCTTTTTGCTCTCATTATTGTTGTTTTTCAAGAAAGATGAGTTCTTTAAAGGAAAACTGAAGAGGGGTTGTTTGTTTAATGTTTGGGTAGCTTAAAGATTGGATTTTTATGACTCTGTGTTAGGAATTTAAGGGGGTTAATTTGGAGGAGCTCATTTTCCAAGAAAGTTTTGGAGTTTGTTCTTGTGGTGGTTTAATTGGGGTTTGGGGGTGGCATCTTCTTGGGATTTGAATTGGATGCATTGATTTGAGGGGTTCTTGGTATTTTTTGCATTGCATTTTGGTGGTGAAGGCAGGAAGTACTGGATTTTCTGTTTGATGTGTATGGTCTGGAAGTTGAAAGTGCAAGCATTGAAGTGATTTTGTTGGAACCCCTGGTGTTGGTACATTGTGTTTTCAGCTTATAACAGTTATTATTCTGAAACATTGTGAGCATTTTCTTAGTTGGGGAAGTGATCTAGATTAAGTAGGTGATTACTTGGAGCAAAGGGGCTCCATTGGTGGAAAATTTGGTCACTTTTTCTTTGCTTTAGCAAATTAACATCCAAATATTTGCACTGGAGTGGCTAGGGGTTCCTGGAGCTGTCACCATGTCTTCCTTGAGTAGGGAACTGGTTTTCTTAATTCTCCAGTTTTTGGATGAGGAGAAGTTCAAAGAGACAGTTCATAAGTGAGTTTCTCCCTATTAAGCCTTTTATCATTAAAATTCTAATGCCTATATAATTTAGCAAATGAAATGTGATTTTAGTATTATAAAATTGATTTTTCTCTTTCCTAACTCATTTCGATTAGACCCGATGAATGATGTAGCCAACTGATCACCTTTGAGTAAGATTTAGATTTGCTTTGTTTAAAGAATTTTCAGCTCAATGGTGAAATCTTATGATTGTTTCCTTTTGGGTTATTTGATTGTACTCTCTCTCATTTCATTAATTAGCTAGAGTCTAGAGAGCAATTTAGATGATATAACTCTTAACTCTTAAGGGGATGTAATGTTAATTCTCTTGTTCTCTTCTCATGTTCCATTTTGCCATAAAATTGCATGAATATTAACTTTAGGTTGGAGCAAGAATCTGGTTTCTTCTTCAACATGAAATACTTTGAGGATCAAGTGCAAGCTGGTGAATGGGATGAAGTTGAGAGATACCTAAGTGGGTTCACAAAGGTTGAAGACAACCGCTATTCAATGAAGATCTTCTTTGAAATAAGAAAGCAAAAATATCTTGAAGCTCTTGACAAGTGAGTTCAAATGTCATTCACCATAATCGTTCCATGAGTTTCATCAGCACATCTAATCATTTGGTTGGTTTCTGAAATATATTTGTCAGGCATGATAGAGTAAAAGCAGTTGAGATTCTTGTGAAGGACCTTAAGGTTTTTGCTTCTTTTAATGAAGATCTCTTCAAGGAGATCACCCAGTTATTGACTCTTGACAATTTTAGGTATTATATTTTGGCTTGAAGTGTGATGTGTATTCTTTCCTTTTGTTGATGAATAATTGAAAATATTTTGTTGTGTCCCTAGGCAGAACGAGCAGCTCTCCAAATACGGGGATACAAAGTCGGCAAGAAATATTATGCTGGTAGAACTAAAAAAGCTTATTGAGGCAAACCCTCTGTTCCGTGACAAGTTAGCTTTTCCCTCTTTCAAAGCTTCACGACTGCGGACATTGATTAATCAAAGGTTCTATGCTAAAGCGTGCTTTATATTTTGCATTTAATCCGCTGAGGTTATCTATCTGGGGATGTTTAATGCTTCTTATACTTCCATAATATGAGAAAGAGATTTGGCATGATCTTATCTACCATCAATCATTTAAAGATTACCTCAAATAGAAAGTGCCAATCAAGTTAGTTTCAATTTCTAGCTAAGCAATGCCTCGGAGGGTCCATTATTCCACCACTACTAATTATAATCATTTATGCTGTTAGCTGTTGATACTGTTAATTGAGGATGAGATCAACCCCCTTCTGTGATAATCTGATTTTCTTGTTGAGACGACATTATTAAGTTTTGTGTCATTTGTATTTCAGTCTTAACTGGCAGCATCAGCTATGCAAGAATCCACGTCCAAATCCTGATATTAAAACACTTTTTACTGATCATACTTGTGCATCTAACAATGGAACTCGGCCTCCTCCTCCTGTAAATACGCCTCTTGCTGGACCAGTTCCAAAGCCTGGGGCATTTCCTCCACTTGGAGCTCACAGTGTGAGTAGAGCTCATTAAACATGTTATTCCCTTAAGAACGAAACCACTTACTTATATGCTAAACCATTTGTTGTATTCCATGTGGTGTCTCATTTATTTTAGTTTTCTTATTACAGCCATTCCAACCAGTTGTTTCACCTTCACCAAGTGCCATCGCAGGGTGGATGTCAAGTGCAAATCCTTCTATGCCTCACACTGCTGTTGCTCCTGGTCCCCCTGGACTTGTGCAGGCTCCTGGCGCTGGTCTGTTATATTATTATTGGTTTGGAGGAAACTGTTGTTGCATTTCCAGAAAGTTAGTATTTTTCTTTAACTAAAGTTGTCTACTGTAATGTCATCAGCTGGCTTTCTAAAACATCCAAGAACTAACCCAGCCGGTCCTGGAATGGACTTTCAAATGGGTGATTCCGAGCATTTGATGAAACGAATGCGTGCCGGTCAATCTGATGAGGTAAGATTGAAGTAAGATGGAAATAGAAAGTTTGCAAGATTACTTTCCCGAATCGATTAACAATGCAAGCAAACACAATTTTTTTGTTATCTCCAGGTATCCTTTTCGGGTTCAGCTCATCCTTCCAATATGTATTCACCGGATGACCTTCCCAAAACTGTTGTGCGGAACCTTAGCCAAGGATCTAACGTTATGAGCATGGATTTCCATCCACAACAACAGACTGTTCTTCTAGGTTGATTCTGATTGGCCCCTCTATAGTTAGTACGGGAAGGGTTAATTATGATTATTGAGCGTTTATGTGCTTATTCCTATACAAAATTGTGATATATCATTTAAGTATTTTGTAAGTTAGACCCATGGTTGGGAGGGGGGCATTGTATGGTTTTCAATTTCTGTTGGTCCTAATTTCCACCTTTTCCTGTATCACCATGTAGTGGGTACCAATGTTGGTGACATTAGCATTTGGGAAGTTGGATCTCGTGAACGGTTAGCGCATAAGTCCTTCAAGGTTTGGGATATATCTGCATGCTCAATGCCATTCCAGGTGAGAATTTCTTCCGGGTTTTGAATTCTAATATTGCTTCTTTGATCCCCCAATTAGCGAAGCAATTTTTCTTTCCAGTCCATCATACTTAGTGGACGTTTGGACATGAAATTCGTGAAATTTGGAAAAAAGTTGAAACTGGTATTTGGAAATTAGAGTTGTGTTTGGACATGAATATAAATTGGAGTTGTATTTGAATTTTTGTGAGTGATTTGGAGTGAAAATTGTGAAAACAACATTTGGGAGATTTTCAAATTCCGAAAAATAGTAACAATTCTATGTCCAAACAGTTTTCTGGAATAATATTATGGAAAAAAGTGAAAAATAGTCATGGCCAAACAGGCGCTTAAGTGTGAATCCTGTCCCATAATGAGATGCCAAACAACTCAGTATCGTACTGTATATTATTTGATCTTGGCATGCCATCGTTCAGTGAACTACCTTACTTCACAGTTCACATAATAACATCGTTTTAGCATAAATCAGAATATACTCAATAATCAAGCTCCAAAAACCCTCTTTTCTTATTTTTCAGTTTGTTAATAGGTTTCACTTGATTCAGTATTGAAGGATTATGCCATATTATGTCTTATTTCCTCAGTTTAGCATATTTCTCCCTTTTCTTCTTTGGGTTGTAACTTGTAATATTCAACTTTGCTTCCCAAATTAACATGCTTTGGTTGCTTATCATTCAGTCAGCTTTGGTCAAAGATGCCACTGTATCAGTCAATCGATGTGTGTGGGGCCCAGATGGTTCTATACTTGGTAAGATGGGCTTTTAATGGTTCGCTTTTTCTGTGATAAGTTTTTGCAGCTTTAGGAGCTCAATTGTACCCATGATTTTGTCATTTTGCTTTTTGTAGGCGTTGCCTTTTCAAAGCACATTGTTCAAATATATACATACAGCCCAGCGGGAGAATTGAGACAGCATCTAGAAGTAAGCCATGCAAAGACACTGTCTCTGTGTCACACCCTCACATAAATAATTACATAACTTATTAAGTTTTCATATTTTTCCATGTTATAGATTGATGCTCATGCCGGTGGTGTTAACGATATTGCATTTTCCCACCCTAATAAGCAACTCTGCATAGTGACGTGTGGGGATGACAAGACAATCAAGGTTTTCTCTTTGACATGATAACATAATATTGCTGTTATCTTTCCTTTAGTTAAAAAACGGAAGAAAGCTGTTGGTATTATAGGATTTATTTTCTTCATTATTTGCTTGCTTATAACAGGTCTGGGATGCAGTAAGTGGTCGTAGTCAACATATGTTTGAGGGGCATGAAGCTCCTGTATATTCTGTCTGCCCTCACTACAAAGAGAGTATCCAGGTAAACAAATTACATTCTGTGGTTATTTTTCACAATATTGACTCTTGGGCTGCTGAATGTTTTTCACAGGGCTTCTTTGAGAGTCAAGAAAGCCGTCTTATAATTTTAATAGATTGTGTTTGAAAAAGAAGAATATTTTCTGAATTTGTATTTTGCAGTTTATTTTCTCTACGGCCATTGATGGTAAAATAAAAGCTTGGCTGTATGATGGCATGGGATCAAGAGTAGATTATGATGCTCCTGGTCTTTGGTGCACAACAATGGCATATAGTGCTGATGGAACCAGGTTGGTCCAAAAGCCAATACATTTGATCTTTGTTTAGTAGGTGACCTTATTTGTTTCAAACAAGTAAGGAAGCTTTGACGGTTTTTATGCAATGCATGTAATCTTACATTTCTTTCATCGATAAGATCTTATCCTTGTGATGCAAATTTCATTATTACATTTTATTTATCCATCCTTATATCAAGCTAAATTGTATAATCTATACTATATTAAAAGCATGAAGGTCTTTGGAAATGTTGATTGAACTTTTTACTCTTCATTAAAAGTCCCTATAATAGACAAAATCGTCATTTACTATTTTTTAAGTTATAATTATTTTTATAATATTGACTCCTCAAATATATAGAAAGAAAAAATAAAAGAGTCCTAAAATATATGATAAGAGTAAAATATATAGGTAGAAGTATTAGTAGAATTAATGTAGACTCCTAAGATATATGGAAAGATGTATTTAAAAAACTCCTAAAAATAAAATATATGGAAAGAAAAACTAATGTTTAGGAGAATGTAATTTATTTATTTTTTCCCCTTAAAATAAGGATACCAACTTAATCTTGGTCCTTCACGTGCATTAATAGGTTTGGGGCCGGAGGGGTGGGGGTGGGGAGGAGAAGACTACCTTAAACAATTTTGTTCTTCTTTAAAGTTATCTTTTGAGAAGAGTACAAATGGTTAGAATATTAGAAGAATTTTAAGGTCTAGGCTTTCTCTATTATATAATGTAAAAAAATAACTTAATTAATTCGAGTATTAATTTGGGCACCTGTGTATCTAATTTTTGATTTTATAATAAATAAAGTAACTCTTAATCAATATCAACACAATTTTGACTTTTGATACCAATTGCACAATTTTATTCACTATATTTAATTTTACTCCTTAATTATTAGTGTGATGGTGAGTTGTCATGATGTTGGTATATTTTTTATCTTAACAAATGTTACGTTATTTTTTTTAAAATTATACTTAATAAAATTAAGTACACATACCAATTTGTTCTTTTTATATATATTTATTAAGGCAATACAAAGCACTCGCACTTGACTAGTGATTCTAAATCTGCCAGCTTCTTTGTCTTCAAATTTGGGATAACTCACTCTATTCCTGTTTTTTTGTGTTGTCTTTCTGCAGTTTCTTTTTGTCTCTTTGTACTTTTGGCAAGTAAAATATTTTTATTCCACCAAAACTGCACCAAGGAAGTGAAGATTAGTACAGCTTATAGAAAACCAGAATTCCTTTATAAATTTTTGAGAACAGAAGGATTCAAGCGGATTGTATATATCATATGCATTCAGCATATCATTCCAAAAACCCGAAAGCACAAAAAATTATAACTTGTCTGAACAAGTTTTCTACCCCGGCTTTTAAAAAAGGTCTATGGACAGGTTTCTCCTGCCTTTGAAGCACCTATGATTCTTTTTAGCCAGTCACCCAAAAAATACTTGCTGGAGTAGTGAACCATATCTTCCCGTTTTGTGTGCTCAGCTTTCGTCTAGTCCAACTCAATAAACTCCTTGAGTTGAGTTGAGTTAAGGAACATACTCTAGATTGTCCAGAAATTTGATGCCCTTCCCATTCTGTTTCGCACATAAATCATCTGTAGAACATGCTGGTGCCTCTTCTCTGTTGATTAACTTGTGTCAATCAGGCTTTTATGAGACTCAACCGGACCAAGACCAACAACTGTAGGAGGTGATCTACTATCCCAGATAGATTTCCAAGGTCATTCATTGTATAGGTTGTTAAATAGAGGAGGACAACAAATTACAACCAGTTTACAATAATATTTTCCATCCTTCAGGTGTTTTCCATCTTATTAAGCTTTTCATTTCCTATTTGACATGCGGAGCTGCTAGCTATTTTAACAATTGGGCTGATCTCTGTGTATCTCAATTTTCAAAGTTCCCTCTGAAAGATAGATTTCATCCAGATTGAAACTTGAATTGGGCTACTTTCCCTGCAGTATTAAGAGCAAACCCGAACAGTTTAGCAAGGTATGACCAACCTTGCATCATGCTAAAATCACAATTTCATCCGCTTTTCGTGCTGAGAATTGGAAGTTTAGGAAAATCCTTCCATAGGTTCCTAATACTCTCCCAAACCGCAGCACCAAAGTTTAAGAACTGCAATAATCAGCAGTGTGATATTTATAGACTCTCGACCAAATATCTGGTGCCACTTAAATAAAAGGATCTTATTATACTGTCTTTGGCATTTGTATACCCAAACCTCCCACTTTCTTTGGTAGTATTACTGGACTCCCTTTGTTTAATGGAAATGTATCTTTGTCCATGTTGTCTTTGCAAAGAAAATTCCTTCTAAACTTGTTATGTCTCCTCTCAACTTCAACAGGTAATGGTCAAAGAGACATGACATATGTTGGTAGCTCTACCCCAAAATGAGTGATATTGTCTTGTTCACCTTAATCTTTTTTCCACTCTATCAAGTATCAAATGCCCCCTGCCATACGGTCCCATCCTTGTGTTTAGTCCAAAGGGGATGCCAAGTTAAGTGGTAGGGAAGTAACCAACTCCGTAACCTATAATTTCTGCTAACTAATGAATGTTCTGCACCCGGCAGAGACAAAAAAACATTTGGTGATTTCTTCCTACCTGCTTAGCCTTGGTGGACAAAGTTACCTAGTACCTATGATGGTGGGAGATAATAGGTACCCGGCCGAATAGTCGAGGTGTGCACAAGCTGGCCTGGACACCACCTTTACAAAAAAAAATGTTCTGTATGTCATTTACAGGTTAAAGATGGCTCTATGAGAGATTTGTAGTCTATCTAGAATTAGCCTCAAATAAACCAACATTGTAATGCTGAGATGCTTAACTGCCTACTCTAGGTCGACTTCATCAAGAAAAACATCACAAAATATGAGTCATCAGTATAAAGCATGAGAAAAATATGTACAGAGTTGTTGCTATCAGTGCCTGCTGAAAGTCCTTCGATCCAGCTAAGCCATATATTTTCTAATGAAGTGTGCTCTCTCTAACAACTATAATGAAATTAAAGTGTGCTCTCTCTAACAACTTAAGCTTTTGAATGAGATTGTTACACACTTCAATATTCTTCAACGTATATTATTTTCTGAATGCATACATACTCCTGGTAGAGTGCCTCCTGTAGTAGATTTTTCAGAACTCTTTCAAATTCCTAAGATTTTTATGAAGTCCTTTCTTCGGTACTCTATCAAACATACCATTGCCCAAAAAAATGAAGAAGGGCTAAAGTTGTGGGCATTCCCTAAGGCAAAACATGAATCCATTGGAGGACTCATTAGGGTCAGTTTTATACTCAAAGCTGCCATGATAAAAGATATGACAGCAATAGTGAATGAGTGAATGATGCTTATTGAAGGTAGAAAAAATGAATTGTAAAGAGGCCTACAGGGTTTTATGATAAATGTGTGAAACAAGACTATTTTTTGAGAAATATCTCTGGAACAAGACAAACTTGTTTACGTTTGATTTTATATATAATCATTCTTAACTTTTCCCATCTTCTTTCAGGCTTTTCTCTTGTGGGACAAGTAAAGAAGGTGAATCCCACCTTGTAGAGTGGAATGAGAGTGAAGGAGCAATCAAGAGGACATTCTCTGGCTTTAGAAAGCGTTCATTAGGTGTTGTGCAGTTTGACACTACGAGGAATCGTTTCTTAGCTGCGGGTGATGAGTTCCAGATAAAGTTTTGGGAGATGGATAATACCAACATGCTTACAGCTACTGATGGCGATGGTGGATTGCCTGTTAGTATTGCTGTTACTTGAATTCATTTGTTTGATCGACATTATTGAAACTGAGAATTCTTGAACTCCATTTTTCTTTTCAGGCCAGTCCTAAACTAAGATTCAATAAGGA
This sequence comes from Solanum dulcamara, assembly GCF_947179165.1. Classification (NCBI taxonomy): domain Eukaryota; kingdom Viridiplantae; phylum Streptophyta; class Magnoliopsida; order Solanales; family Solanaceae; genus Solanum; species Solanum dulcamara. The sequence goes on along the minus strand of NC_077241.1, from coordinate 71,630,329 downwards.
AGGCTCGTTGCTGGCTGTCACGACCAGTGATAACGGAATCAAGGTTCTGGCAAACACTGATGGGCAGCGAATGCTGAGGATGCTGGAGAGCAGGGCATTTGAGGGTTCTCGTGCGCTTTCTGATGTCAATGTTAAGGTAATATTGATCCTCATTTGGGCAGTTATGGTTTCTTTACTACACAAGGCCCTTAACTAATTTAAATTGTCATATTCATACTACCAGTATAATGGTTATCTTAATCTTGATGCACTCTGCAGCCACCAATTGCTGGTTCCTTAGGTCCAATTCCTAATATATCTGGCTCAGCACCTCAAATCATTGAACGTAGTGATAGAACTCAGCAATCAATGTCTATCGGCAATCTGGTATTTATCTGCCATGATCTCCCCCTCCCCCTCTTTATTACCTGTGACAGGGAAATGCATGGTGCTTCCTGATCTTGTCGTTTGAAGTATGATTCTATTATATTTGAACTGTCGTGCTTGTCATATCAATAGGCCACCATGGAAAGCAGCAGAGTTCCCGACGTGAAACCTAGAATTGCAGAAAATATGGACAAAATTAAAAGCTGGAAATTCTCAGACATTGCTGACTCATCTCAACTTAAAACGCTAAAGTTGCCAGATCCTCTGTTAGCCAGCAAGGTTGTTATAAAACTTCATCTACATTTTTAGTTTCACTTGCTTGTGGTAGGTTCTCTTTTGAAGACTAAAATTGGTGGCATCTTTTGTCATAATTCTCGTTGAATTGAATTGTGTGACTACCTCATATAAAAGGTTAGAAACGGCGATTTTATTTACTTTATTATATCTCGAATACGTTCTCTCATGTGGGGGTTTGATTCTTTTCCACGGCCAAGTACACGGAAACTCTCTTTTGATGACGGGTGACAGAAACTTGGACCGTTCTCTGCTTGCTGCCTTGCTCTAATACCGTTGAATTGTTTGACTACCTCATTTATAGCTTGTACTATAAGATATGCCGTTCTTTTATCTTCTTGATTAGATCTTTAACAACTCTTAATTGTTCCTGGAGACTAGTGTAGAATCTCCTTATGCATGTTTATGTCTTTCTTGGTGGAATATGAATTGAGTATCGTTGAGGCACAAAATGCTTCTTCGATTGACAGTCTTTGCCAGCAACCTAAAGACATTTGAATTGTAATGATGGCAGGTGCTGCGGCTGCTCTATTCGAATTCTGGGCTTTCTGTGCTGGCACTGGGCTCTAATGCTATTCATAAGCTCTGGAAATGGCAGAGAAATGAGCGAAATCCATCTGGAAAGGTTAAGTTGGAGTATCCATATGGCTCACATCAAATTCTCACTAGTTTTTCTTGTCAGAAAATTCTGACTGGTTTGCTTTCCTTAATTCTTTCTTTCAGTCCTCCGCTGCAGTTGTTCCACAACTGTGGCAGCCGACAAATGGAGCACTCATGTCTAATGATGTCGGTGATGCGAAATCAGCTGAAGATGCGGCTGCATGTATTGCTTTATCTAAAAATGATTCTTATGTCATGTCTGCTTCTGGTGGGAAGGTCTCCCTGTTTAACATGATGACCTTTAAGGTTTGTTGACCTGACCCTCTCTGGGAAAAGGAGTGGACGAAGATCTCGTCTAGTTCTTAAACTTGAAGTTTGTCAACATTTTTATCACTATGTACAAAATTGACTTGTCCCTTCTTTGACGATGATAAATTGGTTTATCTGACACATGAACTCTGGTTAGGTGATGACAACTTTCATGCCGCCACCCCCTGCAGCCACCTATTTGGCATTTCATCCTCAAGATAACAATGTTATTGCTGTAGGAATGGAGGACTCCACTATCCAGATATACAATGTTAGGGTTGATGAGGTACTTCTTCCTTTTTTATGTGTTGGTCCTAGGTTGCACACGTCATTTCAAAGGAACGGTACTGCTTATTCGGATTGTCAGTGTTTATTCTGATACTGAAACTTAATTTCATATTTCTATGTTCTCCTCCTGTTTTTTTACAACGCTCATTAGCCATGCGTGTTGGGAATATCATCATGCATATTTGTCTTTAAATATGCCTGCTAACTACTCTAAGTTTACGTTAAACTTCATTGTTTTAGTGAAGTTTTAGATAATGAAGTTGGACAATGTTCTTATGCTATGTTTGGTTTTGGGTTGTAAAGAGGAGGGATTGCTGGAGGTAGATCTCGAGGGATGAGGTTCATTTCGCTCGTCTAGGAAGAAAATAAACATGGAGAGTTGGGTGCCCTCCCCATCAGCATTATCAATTAATTAAAACTGGACGGAGGCGTGAAAGTATAAAACCTTTACTTAAACTTTATTCTTAGACAAATGGATGCTAATCATAATATTTCACAGTAATCAACCATGTTTTTACTCCTTACCTCAAAGTAAACATATTTTTAAGGTCAGGAATATATAGAACCATCGATATCAAAGCAAGAGGCTTATTAAATTACATTTCTGTCAAGTCTTATGCTTATCAACTTTTTTTTTTCCTTATTCCCTACTGTCTTTTAGAATTTTGTGGTAACAGATCTTTTCTGTTTGCTTCTTTATGATTTCACTGTCATAGGTCAAAATCAAGCTCAAGGGTCACCAGAAACGGATAACAAGCCTTGCATTTTCACAGAGCTTGAATGTACTGGTATCTTCAGGTGCAGATGCACAGGCAAGTTGGTGTTTTTTCTCCTCTTTGAATTTTGCGTCTCTTGTATTCATTTCCTTTTTCAAGGGACAGCACTGTTGGTACCATTTGGTTTTCTGGATTGCATTTATGCATGAGTCTTAGATTGCTATTTCTTTAGGGTGGGCAATGGTGCTTCCTTTGCAATATTGCCGTGTTGATGCTATAGTAGTAATGCTGTGTAGTTTCAATGACATGCTAATAGCAGAATATTTGGTGCTTGTTCTGTGATGCAGCTATGTATCTGGAGTGTTGATGGCTGGGAAAAGAAAAAAGCAAGGCCTATACAAGCGCCGCCAGGTCACCAAGCTCCTTTAGTTGGAGAAACTAGAGTCCAATTCCATAATGACCAAGCTCATATATTAGTAGTTCATGAAAGCCAAATTGGAATCTATGATACCCAACTTGAATGTCAACGTTCAGTAAGTCTTCACATTAATTTATTGTAGTTTATTGTTAAATGCGCACATAGAATTTGTGTTGATTGCACAGAAAGCAGGTGTTTTAGGTTAACTCCACTTATCAGTATATATCATTCTCATCTCTTCAATTGTGATTGTACTGATTGCATGTTTCTTGTTAGTTTGGGGTAAGTTTCCCGTGTTACAAAATAATACTGTATTTCAAGAGTACGATAGGAAATAATCATCAAGTACTTAGGATCTATTATGGCAATGCTAAATCAGAATTGCCGGGAACCAATGCAATTGTCTGTGTTCTTTGTGTTCCCATCATAAAAATTAGTTGTTAATTCTTTTACCTTGTTGATATTTTTCGCTCTTCCTAGTTTCTATTTTCTTTACTTGCTGTACATAATTTGCCAGTGTAGCTGCATATATATTGCTTGGCATGGCTCGACAACAGAGAACTTCATGTTGCATATTTTATTATGAACATGATACATTCATTATCATGTCTCCAAAGTTTGACTCTTAAGTTCCTTACTTTTCCTAGTCAAAATACAAATGATTTGAGTGTTAATTGGTTGCAGTGGTATCCAAGAGATTCACTTTCTGCTCGCATTTCAAGTGCTATATACTCATGTGATGGCCTGCTGATCTTTACTGGATTCTGTGATGGTGCAATCGGAATATTTGATGCAGACAGTCTCAGACTTCGATGTAGAATTGCACCCTCAGCTTACTTATCTTCAATTGGCAGGTAGTCATGCTTTGCTCGGATAGATTCATTGTTTTGATGTGTATAAATGGATAGTATTGCACATGTTTTGGACAATTGTGACAAATATGGGAGTTGGAGTGGCTGTCTAATGGTCTTTGATTTGCTCTAAATGCTTCAAAATGAAGCTTGATGTGTAACTCATGTCCTAGAGATTTTGTGGGCTGTGGTGGCTACACCTATCTCCTTTTCCACAGTAGTACTGCAGGCTTCCATTAGTGGATTGAACCGATGGAATTTAGTTATTAGAATTTGCGTAAACGGAAGGAAAATTCAAAAGGCCGCTTGATGACCTATTCGAGTTGCAACCTAGCTCGAAGATCCCGAATTTGACTTTTCCCAAGCCTAGGTCCAACCTTAACCACTCTCTCCCCGAAAACCCAAAGAACGCAGAAGTTCAGTAGAGGTGCAAAGAGACCAACAAATAACTATGGTCCTCGGATAGTTTCCTATAGCAAGATTTATCAAACATGTAAAATAGACCCTGAATAGTACCTGTACTTTTCCAAGCAAACAAAGCGTTCATATTTCTATCTTTACGTTGAATGATATACTATAGTCTATGATGCCTAAATGCTGATGCCAGATCTTAAGTGATCTCTTGGAAACTTGCCTTTGTTTGGACGCCAAGTTAACTGCTGGAAAATATAGTACTATAGAATGGTACGTGAGTGTAAAGGAAAATGATTTTCTTGCATGTGTTTATTCAAAAGGAAAATGAAATTCTAAAAGAAGAAATTCGTTTATTTTTTTGATCAAAAGGATGCATTTTATATATAAATAAACGAACTAGTTAGGAGTACTGTTACTAATAGTTTGGGCCACATCCCGACCCTGGAGAATATTGTTACAATTTTTCACTGTTCTAGCATAAGTAGTTCCTAGGGTGTCTGTGTACAAACTTTTGAGCAGACATCGGAGGAATTAACAAAAAGGTGGGTACATCAAAAACTGCTTTTTTTGTCCCTTCCTTCGCCAAAGCATCTGCGACCTTGTTTTGCTCTCTAAAGACATGGGACAACTTGGTGACTTCCAGCTTTGTCATCAAGTACCTGCACTCAACAATTAGGTAATCATAGAGCAAATTATGATTTCCTTTTAGCATATTTATAACATCGGTTGAGTCAGTGTTAATTTCAATGGATGTGCATTGGTGTTCTATTGCCATTTGGAGGCCTCTCCTTAGTGCTTGGAGTTCAGCACTAACGGAATTAGTGTAGGGGGTGTGTTCTAGAAATCCCACTCTCCATTGCCCTCTATGATTCCTAATTACTCCTCCCAGGTTTATCCTAGCAGATCCATCTATATTAAGCTTGAAAGAGTTCTCCTGAGGAGGTTCCCATTTAAACTGAATGGTGGTCTGATGTCCCTCTTTTACTTCCATTTTTTCCACTAGAAGGTGGTATTCCATGGCTTGGGAGGTGGTGTTTTGGACATTTATGACATCCTTTTTGGAATTGAAGTTGTTATTGTTCCTTGTCAGCCAAATGTTCCAAAGACTACATGGCATAAGAATGTCCCATTTCAGCTAGCCATTGAAAGGAATGCTTTTGGCATTACTCCACGGATCAATCCAGTTTCGCTCATTCATTTGGGTAGTGCTGATGTTTTCGTGGTTTATGCTTTTTGCCATAATATCAGCCCAAAGTCTTTTGGCATTGGGGTATTTGAAGATGTGGTTGATATTCTCATCAGGGTGGTCACAAAACAGGCATTTTGGGTCTATGTTGAGGCCCCTTCCCTTAAGAGAGTGGTTTGTGAGGAGTCTGCAGTGGTATAGTAGCCAAAGGAAAGTCCTGATCTTATTAGGGATGCTAGCCTTCCAAATCCATTTAAATTTCTCATTTGGCTCTGGCCTTTGCTTTTTGGTTGTATTATTGATAAGAGTATAGGTAGATGCTTTGGAAAAATTCCCATTGTTAGTGAGTCCCCAGATCGGGGTATCTGGCTTGGCACTATCAGTGGGAAAGGTGTAAGCCTTGATGTAGTTTTGGATGTCATTTGGGAGAGTCAAGGAAAGGTTGTTTAGGTTCCATTCTCCATTTTGGTATACATCACTGATTTTGATGTGTTCCTCTTCTTTCAAAATTGGCCCAATAATCTCTTTGCGGATGCAGTTATAGTGTGGAATCCAAGCATCAGTCAGGAAATTGACTTGGTTTCCTTTGTGGACTACCCATCTAGTGGCTGAGGAGCAGTCAACCCAACCTTTTTGAACATTATGCCAGGTTCTAGAGACCACTTTTTTACCTCTTGCATTGTTCCTATTGGTTTTATGGTATTTGTTATTTGTTGAGGAGTATCTTTGCCAGAGCTTATCAGGGTTTTGGACTACTCTTCAGGCTAGGCTTGAGATGATTGCTTTGTTCTTGATCTCACTTTCTTGGAGCCTCAGACCTCCCATACACTGCTTTTCAGTGATGAGATCCCAATTTAATCAAGTGGATTTTCCTTTTCTCAGCAGTAGTTCCCCAGACAAAATCTCTTTGAATTTTATTTATGGTTTCAGTGATTCTATTGGGAAGTTGAATGTACTAGTCTTCCAGCCTGTGAGTTTTTTCCTCATGTTATCAATGATGTATTGGAAGTCAGAGTTAGTAGGTTTCTTGCTGAAGATGGGAAATCCCAAGTATTTCCCAATGAGTCAGAAGGAGCAATGCTGAGTATGTTGGAACACATGGCTTTGGTATCATTGGAGCAGTTCTTGGAGAAGATGACTCTGGATTTTTGGTGGTTGATCCTTTGACCAGATTTATTGCAGAAGCTTTGGAGGGTGTTAAGGATGGTGGTGCAGTTAGTGGTATCAGCTCTGGCAAATAGGCAAAGGTCATCATCAAAGAAAAAATGGGAGATTTTTGGTCCCCTGTAAGTTATTTTGATAGGGGACCATAGTTTCCCATTGGTGGAAGCCTCTATGTTTCTGGAGAGTCTTTCCATACACATGATGAAGAGGTAGGGATACATAGGGTCTCCTTGTCTGATGCCTCTAGAGGGATGGAAATAGTCAGTTTTCCTACCATTGATCAGGATGGCAATGGAGGAGGTGTTGACACAAGACATGATGAGGTTAGAGAGGTTAGTAGGGAAATTGAAGTAGTTCAATGTATCCCTAATGAAAGACCACTCTAGTTTGTCAAAGGCCTTTTCCAAGTCTATCTTAAGGATCATATTGGAGCTCTTTCCTCTCATTTTTCCAAAGTGGGAGATGTATTCCTTGACAATAATGGCATTGTCAGAGTCTCTCCTGTTGGCTAAGAAGCTGGCTTGGCTGGGGCCTATGATTGACGGGAGGATAGGCTTGATATGATTTACAATGATTTTGGTCACAAGTTTGTAATTGGTGTTGCAAAGGCCAATTGGTCTGTAACTCCTAATGGAAGGGGGGTTGGGGCAATTTGGTATGAGGCAGAGAAGAGTTGTGTTGTTCATGGGGGGCATATGAGATTGGTCAAAGATTTCTTTGCAGAAAGCAATGGTTTTGTCTTTAACAATGTCCTAAAATAGGTGATGAAGGCCATCAGGAATAGGTGCCTTGAGGGGTTTGAAAGATTTGAGTGCTTTGATGATCTCAGAGTCTCTAAGGGCAGAGTCTAGAGAGGTGGAAACATCATTAGACAGGATGTGGTGGTTAGCCTCATTATGACTAAGGCTTCTACCAGAGCTGAGGAGTTCTATGGTGTAGAGATTAGTGAAAAAGCTTGTGATGTGGTTTTGAATGTGTTTAGGTCCTTCAATGACATTTCCTACATCATCTTTAATGGTAAGGATTTGATTTTTCCTCCTTCTATTAGTGGTAGAAGTATGGAAGAAACTAGTGTTGGCATCACCTTCACTTAGCCAGTTGAGCCTGGACTTGGTTTTCCATAAGTCATGCTCAGCTTTTAGGAGATCTTCATATTTTTTGAGAAGGTTAGTCTCTAGGTCTTGAAGGAAGGGGCTATGGTGGTAGCTGAGGGATTTTTGTATCCCATCTAGCCTTACAAGGATTCTTTTCATTTTGATGAAAATATTTCCAAAGGTTGTCTTATTCCAAGTGGAGGCTTCTTTTTGGAAGAGCTCAATGGCATTGTTGAGTCTGGTGGGAGTGTCAAAGCACAATTTGACAAGGTCCTTAAAGGATGGGTGGCTACACCACACTGGTTCCATCCTGAAAGGTTTAGGACCTTTACTGCCGTGACAATTGTTAAGATTGACAAGGAGAGGACAATGGTTAGATTTTGTCCTAGGAAGGTGTGTTACAGTGGAATTGGGATAGAGTTTTATCCAAGAGTCATTAGCAACACACCTGTCAAGTCTTTCCAAGATGAGATTCCTTCTATTTCTGTACCTTTTGTTAGTCCAGGTGAATTTGCATCCCTTGTATCCCAAGTCCACCATTCTACAATTATTTAAGCAGTCCCAGAAGAGATTGGTTCTAACATTATTAATGTTGTTACCCCCTTTCTTTTCCTTAGTATTTAGGACTTCATTGAAGTCCCCTCCCATTAGCCATTCTCCCTTTATATTTTGGGAGAGATTACAGAGATCATTCCTAAGTTGGGTTCTAGTGCTAAAGTTAGGGCTTGCATAGATAGCAGAAAAAAACCAGGGATGGGTGTTTGGGAGTACCTTAATAGTGACATGTATGCCTTGAGGGGTCACTGAAAGGTTGTCTAGCTTGAGGTCTTCTTCCTTCCACATGATCACAATTCCACCTGAAGGGCCATTAGCTGTGGATTGGATTTGGGAGTTGAACTTGAGCTGCTCAGTCAGGTGCTTTTGCTCAGTCATTTTTGTCTCTAGCAGCACTAACATGGTGGGCCTGTGCATCTTGACCATAGCCTCACACTGGCGCTTGAAGTTCGCACTATTGGTCCCCCCTGGTGTTCCATATGATGAGCTTCATCATTATCAGTGTGTTGGATGGGTGATCCTGTAGGCCTTTCCCTTTCTCCATCTGGGATGCCTGTGGTGGTTCCGATCGTGGGTTCAATGCTACAACTGCTGGAATTGCTTCCCTTTTGTTCCTCAGGTTCAAGGTGCACTTGTTCCAGGTCCCTGGGCAATGGACTACGATCACTGAGCTGTTGGGTTCCTCGAACTCTTTGAGGAACAACTTCTCTAAAACAAGCGATGCCATATTTTGTTCTCCAAGACTTGCTAAGATTTCTTCCAACTCCTGGTTGCTTTTTCTTAGCAACTCTAGGAGTGAGGGCTCCTCTTGTCCTTGATTGTTGTTTCTTCGTTGTGAGTACCTCCTGTTCAGGATGTCGTATGGGATTCTTGGGATGAATGTTGGACTCTGTATACTTGTTAGGTATGGGAGGGAAGGAAAGAATGGAAGGCTCTGGAAAGTTTGCCCCATCAGGGTGTTGAGCTCTTCCATTGTGGTGGTGTTGATGTTTCCCATCATCTGAGTCTGCAACAATGTTTGTTGTCATATTTGGTGTCCCAGGTTCCCTATTGCTTGGTCTAGGCCCTCTTTGATTATTTGGGCATAGTAGGTCGGATCCTGTAGGATCAAGGGCACTGGTTGGCCTGCTATCTCGACTTGGAGGGTTAGTTGTTTGGATTGGAATGTTGGTTCCAGCCATGATTGGGGAATGTGGTCTGGTGGTAGTGGTGCTGTTGTGAATACCAGTGGGTGGTTCTAGTTCATTTGAGAGGAGGAAGGGTGGTTTACCATTTTCAGTTTCGATACTTCCTTTGGCATTGACTTCCATTGATTTTAATGGAGGTCTGCTAGCTTTTGGAGAAGTAATGAGATGGCTGGTTGATGCGACCTCCATAGTCATATCAACAGCCATAGCGTTATTATTACTTCCTCTCGTGCGGGAAGGGCTTTGGTGCATCCTATTTTTAATTTTCGTCGGCAAATTTGCGGAGGAACAATCGAATGACTCTTTTGGGTCCCACTGGTGTGGTTAGAGTTAAGATTTGGGACTCCATTTATGTCTCCAAATCTTGCTTGGATTGGATTGTTCGCAGTCTCAACCCCTTTATGGGGAAGGGACTTGAGGGCATTTCGTGTACCATGGGGGGGGGGGGGTTGTTGAGTTTGTGGGGCCTTCGTCCCACTTCCTCTCCCCGAATTCAATTCATTATTTTTTTTTTGTTATATTTTTTATTTCCTCCATCTCCATGTGTTTGGTTGGAGGTGGTGGTGTTGAGAAACTTACCTGGTAGCGTGTTGGGGGCCTTTACCTGTGAGGTGGTGGCTTGATCTTTGTGTCTTGTGGTTAGATCTGGCTTTGTTGGCCATTGTTGTGCCTGTTTCTTCTTCTTCGGGAAGAAGACCACCTGCCAGTCATTTTCTTTTTTTTTTCTCCGCCATTGGAGTTTCTTGTGGATTGTTCTGGAGAGTTTGTGTGTCGTTTGTGCAGTTCCTTTGTGTGTGGCCTATTCTTCCGCAACTAATACACATTATTCCTTCTCCCTCATAGATCACTATTTGCCTGTGACTTCCAATCACTACCTCATTCTTGACCAGAATTTCAATCGGCACCTGGACACATTCTTGCATATCTCCCTCTCAAAGTAGATGAGGTGCATGTGTCTATTTTAAGCAACACCCCCAATTTGTTTCCAACCTTTTGTAGGATACATCGGTCGTAGAACTCTGTCAGGAGTTGCGGTAATCTCGCCCAAATTGCGGTGTGTGTTGGTGTGGACTGAGTGGGGACGAAGTTTGGTTCCCACTTTTTGACTGATAGGAATTGCCCAGCCACAAACCATGGACCTTCATGAAGTACTTTGTACAAGCTTTGTGTTTGGGTGAATTTAGCAATATTATAATCACATCCCAGATCTATCAAAGTTAGTGGTTCAGTGAGTTTCCACATGTCCACTAACTTATTTTTTAGATAAGGATACAGTAATTTCTTCCCATACACTTTGATTATGACAGAGAGGCTCCATGGCATGTATAATCTGTGCTTATCTTCCTCCGTTAGTGGGATTGCTTCTTGGTTATCAGCATCATTGTTGTTGCTGTTGGTTCCCTTTTGTTCATATACTTTATTGAGACTGTGTTGCTTGTTCAGTAACACTTCTTTGAAGGAGTGGGAGTACTGTGCATCCTCTACCATTGGGTTGCTGCCATCTGGTGGTTCAATTGGTGTCAATGTTTCTTGTTGGCAACGGGGGTGGGGGGTGGTCACTCTCTAGAGAGAAAACTTTCTTTGCTTAAAAAGAAGAAATTCTTGCATGTGTAAAGGAAAATGATTTTCTTGCATGTGTTTGTTTGAAAGGAAAATGAAATTCTAAAAGAAGAAATGATCATTTTCCCGTAAAACTTAGCACTATCTGGAGGACAATTTTGAGAGAAATTAACTTGCTGGAAAGTTCTTGACTGAATGCACAATAGGTTTGTTATTTAGCATTTGGATTTCTGCTTATATTTGGTGAAGGGGCCACGAGCCTCTCTACATAGTGACATGAAATAATGACATGCTCGTTACTTTATCTGAATTTTAGAGTTGAAACATTTCGTCACTGTTGCCAGCTAATCTGAATTTCACTTGTTTAAGCAGTGGCAGCGGCACTGCATTTCCTGTAGTGATCGCAGCACATCCATCCGATTCCAACCAATTCGCTCTTGGTATGAGTGATGGCACAGTGCATGTGATCGAGCCATCAGATGCAGAGCCCAAGTGGGGCGGTTCATCATCTCAAGATAATGGTGCTATGCCTTCTATTCCCTCAAGTTCTGCATTGAATAGTCAGCCATCAGAAACACCTTCAAGGTGATGATACTTGCAACATGATGATAGAAAGATTATGGTGCTCACACTGTTCTTTTTAGATCCTAATATTGTAAAGTTCTAAAAATAGCTTATTCTTTTCTGTCTATTTTGACTATTCTTTTGGATAGAGGTCATTGTACATCTTTGATCGATCAGCTGCATTTGTAGCCTGGCCATTTTTTTAATACTGTTTCTCAAATTTTTCATTGATTTCTTCCATCTTGTTTCTTCTGCTAAGTTCTGAATCATTTGATAATTTAACTTGTTTTTATGCATCTGGAGTCAATTCTTTCTGTTTTCTTGACCGTATTCGATGTTTACATCAAGTCAATGAATACATACTATGTGTTCAAATATATTGTTGTCATTGGACATAGTTAATAAATCCAAGTTCTCATCCCCATTTGGAATCATTCATTAATGGGTAAAAATGTAAACCCATAGTTACAGAATAGTTACAGAAGTAGAAATAATGGCACCAGAAATAATATTGTTAGATCACTCCATCGAAAAAGTTTCTTTTATTTACATTTTTATTATGAGCTCTTACTAAAGTAATATTTTATTTATTTCAATTCATGTGACATAGTTTCAATTACTCTCATAATTTGGAGTGTTTCTGTGTGATTCAAACATAGAATTTTTAAGTTTTTTGAAATAAAGATTATATATTTAAAAACTACATTAAAATACTATAAGTTATAATTCAAAAATATTTAAAACAAGTACAAAAAAATTGGTCAATGGAAAATTTCTTTGACCATCCAAATAGTAATTACATCACATACAGTGAAATAAAAAAGAATTCATTTGAAACTTATAGGTTTTGGGACTAAAACTTATGAAACTTCTGGCTTCAAGCATGTCTAATTTTTGTGTAGTTATAAAAAAAAAATCTCGTTTAGGTAAAATGAGAAGTGCATAATTATTAGGGTGTGTTTGGTATGGAAGAAAACAATTTTCAACAAACATTTTTCAATTTTTCCATGTTCAGGTCAAAATATTTTTAAAACATTTTCTCTAACAAGCCAAATTCATTTAAATTTTAAAAAAACTTCTCTAAAAAAAATAGAAAAAATAAATTTCACGAATAACAATAATAATTATATCGACTTAATTTTCCAACACACCTAGAGGCCGTTTGGATGGGCTTAAAAAAGTAACTTTTATGTATGAAGTGCTTTTAGAACTTTAAAGTGCTGAAAGTTATTTTTATAAATAAGCAGTTGAGTGTTTGGATAAAAGTGCTTAAATGAGAAAAATTATGTGAATTTTAGGGTTAAAAGAATAAAAATGGTAGTTTGGGAATTTAGTTAAAATATAAGGGATATAAAAGTAATTTCCATGGTCAAAGAAAATGACTTTAAACACTTAGAAAAAAAAAGTTAGGAATCGTAACTTTTCATTTTTGACTGATTAAGAACTTTCTGGCTTAAAATTAGCATTAGGTAAACACGTTCAAAAGATGAAAATGGACTTTAAGTTGGTAAAGCCAATCCAAACGGACTCCTAATCTTTCACTCACTCGACCCATAGTTCCTATCCTAGGATTTGAAGGAGCACAAATTTTTTGAACTATAGTTTTGGACGCCTATGATATTATCACACAAATAGCTTCCCTCCATGTTCCTAAGTCCTAACAAAAAGACGACCAAAAAGAGAGCCAACGTACGTTTTTCGTACATTCAATTCAAAAAGAGAAAAAATAATAACAAAAACAGATAGCAGAGTGCCATTGGATGCTTTATTCTTGGCTCTGCAACTTTTTTTTTAACCTGTGCTGGATGATGATAATGATAAAAGTACTAAACTTTGCTAAAACCCCTTTTTATATCTCTTCTATAAGGAGCTGAATCTGAAGATTTTCTAGTTTTTTCAAGTAAAAAAAAAAAATGGGAGGGCCTGTGATAGAAAGAAAAGGAGGTAGTGTAGTTTGGGTGTTGAGACAAAATGGAACATGGTGGCCAGGGAGAATATTGTGTAGCAATGAAATCCCAACTTCTGGGATTCTTTCTCGTACTAATTTCAGTTCAAGATTTCCAATCAAGCTTCTTGGTAGAGATGATGCTTCTGTGTATGCTCTTAGCTCTTTTTTTCTGCTTCTTTTGTTGTTTATGTGTTGTTAGAAGTTAGAACATGGGATTCTTGAGGACCCCTTTTGTTTTTTCTTGGTAGGGAGTTAAGATTTGATGGATTTTTTTGGTAAGATTAAGAAAAGATGGGGGGAAGGGGGGGGGGGGGTATAATGTTAAGTTCTTGTGTGAGCTACTGTCTTTTGCTGCTAAGTAGTTGTAAGAACAAAGTATAGCAGAATTTCTTGAATTTTGTTATACTCATAGAAATGAAGGTTGTATACTGTTTATTTTGTTTTGCATGTGAGACAAGAAGTTAGTATTTTTGAAAATCAAACTTTTGACTTAAGACCCTTTCTGTCCTAACCATAGAAGCTGTCTCTTTTGCTGGTTTCACAGCTTAGGTTGAGTACTATAGTTTGTTTATCTCAGTTTAATTTGTGGGGTTTTTCTTAAAACTTTTGGTAAATTTGACATGTCTACCTCTGGACAGCTTCTTGATCACAGAGGAAACAGAGAAACGTGACAAAACTGTGTTGTTGCTGTTTTTTTTTTCCTTTATTGTGTTTCTTGGTATCTTTTGTGGTTTTTGAGATCAGTAAATGAAGGTGTCAAATCATATTTGTGTGCGATTGTATATCAAAATTATCAGGTATTGGTACAATTTGGAGAAGTCTAGTCGCGTAAAGGCGTTTCGATGTGGTGAGTTTGATGGTTGTATCAAAAAGGCTGAATCATCCAAGACTCTTACCTATACTAAAAGCCTGAAATATGCACACAGAGCAGATGCCATTCTTCATGCTCTTGAACTTGAGAAGCAAGATCAGGAGAAACTGGAAAGGCCAGGTATTTTAGCTGTTTGGCTCATATTGGCTTTTTTATCTTTGTTGTATTAGACTGAAAATTGATGAGGATATTGATGCTTATTCGAGCATAAAAGGATGTTTTAGCTCATAGAACAGTAATTAGGAGGGAGAAGTCAATCAAGATGGCTACCAAATTTGATGTTCATGATGCTACATTACGGAAAAAAAAGTATCTCGTCATCCTAATCTTGCAAGTTTCTTAAATAAAATCAATAAAGGAATCTGTTGGTAAAATTTGTTTGTATATTACAGTATTCATTTCTGGATTCAAAGAGGGTGAGACTCATGGAGAAAGTAATCAAAGAGCAAAGAGAAGCAGACGTCTTTACTCCCCTATCAACTCGATATCTTTCTTGGAGAAATCAGTTCATTCGCAATCATCAAATATGATTGCCACATCTATTCATGCTGCAGAAAATTCTTCTTCGAAGTCCACGAGTTCCTGGAAGAGTGATTCGCAGAGTTCACATAGAAAGAAAGAGAAAACTGCAGGTTAATGTTTATCCTCTGCTTCTTTTTTTGATCCTTTTGTTTATGGTTTTGATACATGTATATCTCCTTTCTATTCCATCTTCTTTGAGGAAGGTGTGTGTTTGCAGTTTAGATCTTCATCTTTGCTTAATTAGCAACATCTATTCATGCTGCAGAAAATTCTTCTTCGAAGTCCACGAGTTCCTGGAAGAGTGATTCGCAGAGTTCACATAGAAAGAAAGAGAAAACTGCAGGTTAATGTTTATCCTCTGCTTCTTTTTTTGATCCTTTTGTTTATGGTTTTGATACATGTATATCTCCTTTCTATTCCATCTTCTTTGAGGAAGGTGTGTGTTTGCAGTTTAGATCTTCATCTTTGCTTAATTAGCAACATTTGAACTGGCTCTTTTTTCAAACGTTGCCTTTTTCATATTTGAGCAGATTTTACATAATGATCTTGCCTTATATTTCTATGCAATGATGCCTAAAGCACTAGCACACTTCCCTTTATTTGCTTTCGTTTTCTTTGAGTTATTACATCAGTGTGCTACTGTGATGTCATGGAATTGGCATTGCCAGTGACTTCAATTCTACAAAATTTACATCTAAGAACATCTCTTACATCATATGATTTAAGTTCAACAATCATAGGTGTAAATCATATTGATGAAAGATGGAACTTTTTTGATGAATGATGCTGCTAAATAGAAGAGCACTGCAAATGTCTAGAGTAGTTTCAGGACCAAGCAATTGATTGGATACTGTTTGTTGTGCTTTTTTGATCTGTTCTGAAAATTCAGGTCATAATGCATTGCAACCAGCGAAGATGAGCTTCAAGGTCATCAGTCGTCCAGCAGTCAAAAAATGGAAGCACAATGGGAAAGTGCATAATCAGCATTTTAGGAGCAGATCAGTTGTTTCAACTAATGAACGAAGTACTGAATTTGGATTTAAGACTGAATCATTTGAAAACATGTCAAGGGATCTCAATCAGGAGTCTCAGCCTAGTCCAGGGAACAGTTTCTCTGAGGACACCAGCATCCAAAGCCCTAGTTCAAAGTTCACCACGCGGAAGAATAGTACCAAGACATTAATAGATGTGCATATGACAGTTCAAAGCACATATAGAGGAGAGCATACTCCCCTTGTTTCTTTAATGAGTAGACTAAATGGAAAGGCAATTGTCGGTCACCCCATCAACATAGAAGTGTTATACGATAGTTCAATGCTTCCTGTTAAAAAGGAGAGCTGTGATCAACTGCAAAACAAGAGCAGAATGCCTCAACTTGTTTGGAGAACATCGAAGAGAACTCCCGTCTGTTACACAAGTTCTACCTCTTCTGCAACTAAGTATGAGAACATTCAGCACAGCAGCAAGAAACTCGGAGATTTGAGTTCCCAAGCTAGGAAAAATGGTCGCTTTAATACCAAGTCTCGTGGGAAGTTATCGAAGAAGTCAAACATGTCAAAGAATAAACCAAGATCACTCTACCTTGCTGATTCCAGAATCAAGAATGCTGTAAAAGATGACAGACTGCCTCGTGTTACATGTGTCCCTGTGAAAGACGTATTCATCAAGTTAATAGGGGCACTTGGAAATGTATGATCATAAGCAAGAGGTGTTCATATGGTGTATTTATTGCCCTTTGACTTTCTGAGTAGGAGAAGCTTTCTGTAGATATTACAGGTTGCTTAGTTTTTTTTTTTTTTTTTTGTAACTGTTGACATTATGAGAACTGTATATTGACATACTTCTGTAGGTTAATATCTCCTCTGTAAGTAATCCTTAACTTGCAAAAAAATGAGCAAAATGATTGCTTAGCCTTTTGTTCTTCCAACATGAAATCCATCTAATAGTCCTATTGTAGTAAGATTGAGTTGCTTTTTACTAGTATAGTTCTTCAAGTACTTCTATTACTTCACAGTTTAACTTTATGTTCCTTTTGCAAAGTCTTAACCATTTTTAGACTTGAATAAAAGAAGAGTTATGATAGAATAATGGTTAGTGTAGAAACAATTTAAGTCTGATGAATCTTTTAAATGTTTCAGTATTGGAATGACATGGACTTGAATACACTAATTTGAGGTTGAAATATACTTTTCTTGTGGAAGCAGGAAAAACAAATTCCCTATTTTTACATTAAGCCTCTTTCCCATCCTCCAGCATATCCACCCCTCACCCTACTCCCCATAGTTCCTCATCATCCACACCCGTACCCCACCTCATTCCCTATAGTGTTTGTTTAAATTATATACAAATGCTTTTGGATAATATCTTTACTTGTTTACTTACCAAACCCTAAAGTATAAATAAGAAATTGACTTATTTTTTGAAAAAGCATTTCTAAGAAACATTTTTCTTCGCACCAGATACCCTTAAATACTTCATTTTTTTCATGATAGCTACATGAGTTTGAATAAAAACACATTTACTCGTAGCTACCCTATCCCCTTGATCGCCTACTTGCTTGGTTGATTGAGAAAAATCAAGTTCTTCCCGAAACAACAACAACAACATACCCAAAAGATTCTTGATTTTCCGAAATAGATTAAATATTCAATAAAGAGAGATTATATCTTAAAATATTAATAAAATTAAAATAGTCAAATATCCCTCTTAATTAATATTTTTCCTATAGCAAAAACCTACTTCACCAGCAAAGGAGGTGATGCAGTGAATAACGTTGTTCCTTAACTAGATTTCGAGTTCAAACTTTGAGTATAAAAAATACTTCCCCTAGACCCTACTCGGCGTGAAAAAACTACCCCTTTCTCTAGCTCCAAGTTGGTATAAATAAACTTTCAACTCAAAAAGTTCACCAAAACCCCCCCAACTAGGGTTTAAGACGACACCGTTGTTTGATTCCCAATATTTTCACAGCAACTCAACAATGGCTACTCTGAGATACTTGCTCTCCAAATCATCAACATCTCTAAAACTCAGCCAACCTCTCCATCTTTATCGCTCCAACAACTTCCCTCACATTTCCCAATTCCTAAGAGCTCTTCACTCATTCGCTTCCAGAGAATTCCATTGCCATTCACTTAATTCTAGAAGTTTCTCCACTTCTCCTGAGTACGTCGCCCAAGACTCTGATTCTTCCATTGCAGCCGCTTTGAATCTTGATAGTCGTGTTCCGGCCACTATTATTACTGGTTTTCTTGGCTCTGGAAAGGTTCGGGGAATCAAACAGTTTTTTTTTAAAACAAAATGATTGCATTTTTCTCATAATTTTTAGTTGTAGTTATGATAACCTAAGTTATTGAATATTAGAATGAAACAGATCAAATGAAAGCAATATGGATAGGGAGGAGAATTCATCTAACTGAGCTCAGCTAGCTCGGAATTGGGGCGTAGTTTATTTGTTTAGCAAATTATTGAATATTAGAATGAAATGGATTGAAAAAAGTTGCTTTGTAGATCTTTGTATATAGTTTTCGAACATCTAAATTTTGTTCACAACGAGAATTACATAAGTTGATTCTTGTGCTCTGAATCCGTGATTTTGTGAATTTGGGGGGAAGGAGGGTAGTTCATTTCGGTTCAGGAAGTAAAATCTCTCATGCCCTTGAGGTTTTCACATTCTTATTTGAACTTGCTTTAAAAACTAATTGTATTCAACTAGATGTTATGTAAATGTTTTCCTCCTTTTCTTTGTTTGTGCTAGTGTTTGTTCTATTATGGGTTGAAGAAATTATGGCATTTTGTTGACTACAAATGCTGAAAAAGCATATCATGTATAGGTGGACAGTGTAATCCAGTTACCACATATGTGTCATCAACTCCATGTTAGCTAAAGTTTCAGATGAAATACATAAAAGTCAAAGGTTAATGCAATTATGCCCAATGTAAAATTAGAACTAAATGATTTGTCTTCTTAATATCACCTTCCTGTTTTCTTTTTTGGTTTCTGTTTTTTACTTATAAACACCACGAATGTAGTTATTCTCTTTGTTGAATTGAGATATTTGAATCACCTTGCATGTAGAAGATGTCGGGATTTGTATGCTTATGAGAAATGTCTCTTTCTTTTCTTTCATGGATACTCTGGCAGACTACTCTGTTGAATCATATACTGACATCTCAGCATGGGAAGCGGATTGCTGTGATTGAAAATGAGGTATTCCGGGTTTTTCTCATCTTATCCAGTTATTATTGTTAACTATTATAACCTAAGATTGTTTTTTTTCTTCTATATAATCGATGCCCTTTGACTTCCCATTTTGCAATTAATTATGTTATGGCTAGTAAATTTTGCAATTTATCTGTGACGCTTTTGTTATTTGTTATTTGCTTTCACATAACACTTTGAACTTCTGGTACTTCTTAGCAGTATCTAACCTCTTTTTATTCTTTTATTCTTTTATTGAGCCGAGGTTCTCTCAGAAACAGCCGTCCTACCTTGGTAGGAGTAAAGTCTGCGTACACTTTACCCTCCCCAGACCCCACGTTGTGGGATTTCACTGGGTTGTTGTTGTTGTTGTTGTATGGCTAGTAAATTTTGGATTATCTGCATTTACTCAGATTTTTATATGGCTAATCCAATTGCAGTTTGGTGAGGTGGACATTGATGGCTCATTGGTTGCTAGTCATTCTTCATCTAATGAGGAGATTCTCATGGTTAATAATGGTTGTCTATGCTGTACTGTACGTGGTGACCTTGTTAAGATGCTGTTGGAGCTCGTTAAGAATAGGAGAGACAGATTTGATCACATAGTTATAGAGACTACAGGTATGTGAAACTATTTAATAAAATGTAATTAATTGTTGTTCTCAAACATGCTCAAGTGCACTTGTGGATTCAATTTTGTTGGTAAGACCTCAAGAACATCTGATTATGAAGTACTTATCGAAAGGAAAAAAAATTGATTATGTAGTTTAGCACTCGCAATTTACTTCAATACTTAAATGGATAACTTTGCCTGGTTTATGCAGGTTATCTTATGAGCAATAGATAAGGTTCTTCTATACAGTATGTGAAAACATTTTAATAGAGAGTTATGTTACCTTTCTCAAAGCATTTTAATAGAGGTTCTTTCTTAATCTCTTTTATTGACTGGGATGGATTAAATTTATGTGCCTTAAACAAATCCTCGTAGACGTAGATTTGCATTAATCCAAAAGGTAGCTTGTACTGAATTGCTTCCTTCTCCTTCGAACAATGTTGATGCAGTGATAAGAGTGGGAAAAAAGAGGGAAACATATGCATATGCATATGCATATGTAGTGTTGATCTTATGTTTTGATATATTGTCTGTTCCTGATGGTGATTCAAATGAAATTCAGATGCCTGGGACTAGGAAGCATGTAACTTCATTCAATTTGCAATGACTAGTGCAGTTTCGTTTATTTCTATTATTACTCTCATCTTCCACTGTATTGCATGAAGCCTTCGTTTAGGTCTGTAATCTGTTGTAACTTCATGGGATACTTCAATAGCACTCTAAATGGGGTGGGAAAGTTATTGTCCACTGGCATTGCTGACAGAAATGTGTTTTCAATATTGCTGAATGTTGCTTACTAGCTTTCTGAAATGAACAATCCTTTGTAGACCCTCTCCCTCACTGGGAGAAGCAGGGCAAAGAAAAAACAAAACCACGAAAGGTGGGTTTCCGTAGTTTAGCCCATCATGAGGCCCCTGTAAAATACAAACTAAATACTAATTATGCATCTTGGTCTGACTAAATCCCCGTAGCATGTTTTTCTTTAGAAGTGGATATTCATAACTCATGTTTAGTGAGTGTTTATCATCTTCCTAACCACTCCTTTGAGTTGCTACTTGTTTTCCAGGTCTTGCGAAGCCTGGTCCAGTTATTGAAACATTTTGTTCTGATGAATTGGTTTCAAGACATGTCAAACTTGATGGAGTCGTTACATTGGTTGATTGCAAGCACTCCTTGCAACATTTAAATAAGGTAAAACCCAGATTTGTGTCGAATGAGGCTGTCGAACAAGTGGCTTATGCAGATCGTATTATCTTGAACAAGGTAAGGCAGCTTCTAGCTTTTACTTGGTTACTCTTTTCATAGCCTGCTGTAGGTTCAATCAATCTTTGGAAGCCTATATTTCAGTTTATGTTCTTCTGATTATGTTGACAGATAGACTTGGTAACTGAATCTGAGCTCGAAGTGTTAACAAAGAGAATCAAGGTAGAGTCTCTTATTTTTTAGTCTTTCTTCTACAATTGCAGTGCAGTTAGTTGCTCTAATATACACATGACTTATATTGTTGTAATATGTTACGTATGAATGATTCAATGATATTAAATTGAAAATTACCTTCCAAAGTAGGGGTAAGGTCTGGGTACGCACTACCCTTCCCAGACCACACTCGTGGGATTACACTGGGTTTGTTATTGTTGTTAAGCTTGGAAATTTCCCTCTTGCTTATGTAGTTTTAAGAACTATTCTGCTTAATGTGAAGGGGGAATTTCTTTGTGAGGCTCTTCTCACTGCTTTCTTATTGTATTCCTTTAATTTCCTCCGTAATGCTTGTTCCAATATGACTTGGTAATGCATTTTGAGCTGCATTTAGTTATATTTCCCCCTTTTTTCGATTATATTTACGACTCCATTTTTGAATACCAAGTCTTGATTGCCGTGACTTTCCAGCATATCAATGGGATGGCACAAATAAAGAGAGCAAAGCATGGGGTGGTTGATATGGACTTTGTTTTGGGAGTTGGTGGCTACGATCTTGACAGGTGATTCTTCTTAAAGAACTTTCTCCTTAAACTGTTTCCTTTTCCTTGGCTCAGAATGGTATCTGGAGTTGTTGTTGTTGAGATTTCAAGTATGCTTGCTTTGCAGAGTTGATTCTGAAGTTCAATCAGAGGGCTCCCACTGTGGGCACAAACATGAAGATAGGCATGGTAGTGAATAGTAATTAACCTTTTGAAACATTTCATTTTCGTTCTCCCTGTTCTTTCCAATGTCTCCCCGATTCTCTCTGTTTTCCCTACATATGAGTTGTTTGATTCTTTTTTATTACTGCTCTGACTTCTCATCTTATCAGAAGATAAACGTAAAGCTCCTTCAGTTTTTTTGATAGCATGCCTCATTGTTTGCAGAACATCACAAGAGTCACCATGTCCATCATGACCATGTACACGATTCTGCTGTATCCAGTGTTAGTATTGTGTCAGAGGGAACCATAGATTTAGATGAGGTATGTGCTCTTTCTTTCTAGTTAGCTTCTTATTTTTTGTATCATTATCTAGTTATTGTAGAGTTACCAATTTCACTGGCCACTGCATGCTTAAAGTCTGCGGCTCTGTCCTAATGTAACACTGATTGATATTTTAACAAGGCTTGCTCTACTAAACACTTTAAGGTGCTAGAGACGAACATAAACTTAATATTCAAAGATACTTGTCCATGTTTTGCCCAAATTTAGTTTATTTTGTATGAACAACATTTTACTGGGTATGTGATCCAGGTGGATGATTGGCTTGAAAGACTGATTGAGGAGAATGGGGATGACCTGTACAGGATGAAAGGGGTTTTATCTGTGAGTGATTCTGAAGAGCGCTATGTTTTCCAGGTTCTCATCAATTTCGTCTTTGTGGTATTCTTGATCTTGATGCTCAGTCATTCTTGATTCTGATTTTGATCCTTTTTTACTTTTCTTTCGTTTAACTTTTGCAAAGGGGGTACATTCCATTTTAGATGGATGCCCAGGCAAGACATGGGAACCAAATGAGAAGAGAATGAACAAGTTAGTATTCATAGGCAGAAACCTAGATGAAGCTGCATTAAGAAAGGGTTTCAAAGGCTGCTTATGTGAGGAATAGATGATGGACGCATGTTATCCACTAGCAACCTATAGTTCAACTTGAGCATAAATGCATTCTGATAGCCATAGCGCGAACCCCTACGAAACTGTGAGAGTTCATTCTGTGATCGATATAGATTATGATCTCATGTGATATTGTCTTGTACTTAGTTGTCTCTCAATTTTCTCCCCCTCCTCCGCTTTCGGGGACGTGCCTCATGTATAAACAGTTGTGAATTGTGATGAATGATGTACTGTCTCATTTGAAATGTACATTCAAGTTAATTTATTCTTCCTTCATGTTTTCTCCAAGTCATACATGCGTCATCTTATATTACCAGTAGTTCATAGGCTTCATAGCATAGCTAAGAATCTTCTTCCCACACCTCGCTCTAGTGCGGGATGCTTCTCCCATTGCCCTTGTAGCAAAAAATGCTATTTGGATAACCATAGTGTGATCAATGCAGTAAAAAAACAAGGGTCAAAGAAGCAGTATAGCTGGCTCATTGCTGTCGATATTCTAACAAGACACTTTTAGTTGTCTTGTGTTTCTTTTTTGTTGCAAGAATATTCTACTGTCTTCCTTCCCCTTCTGTCCTTATTCTCTTCTCTTTTTGCTTTCCTGCAATATTCTTATTAAAAGTGCCATTTTCACTCTGATTTCTGAGCTTTGCATTTTTGTTTTCCATAGAAAGATAATAATATTGAGATTCTTTATTGATTAAAATAAAGAGAACATTATGCTACTCGCAATATCAATTTTTTTGTAGTTGATAAATTTACTTTTTATCGGAATTAGATACACACTCATTCTTCTTGAAAAAAGTATTGACATCCAATTTGGGAAGGACTATATGTCTTTCGCCCCAAATAAGTGTCCCTTTGGCTCATTTTATGTCTATTTAGAAAAAATAGTAAATGTAAGGGTGAGAGCCTTCCGTTGGTTACACCCTTTGAGTGCCGGTTCTTCCATATTTCGATATGGAGATAGATACATATAGGGATCTTTCTAAAATAAAAATGCCATGCGAAGTGTGTTATGAGATATATTGCTCTTGGACTTTTTAAGGTAAGGCCAGTGCATCGGCTAGCCCGTACTGCTAATCGTTGTTATTCCCCGCTAACGAGTTTATCTGCAGTTTGCAATCATGCTTTATTCTCTTTTCAAGTTGGAGGTGCTTAACCAACTGAGCAAGCCTCACTATAAATCCTCCAAAATGGGGGGTAAAAAAAAAAAAAGTTGGAAAAAAAGAAGTAAGACCCGAACATTTTTCATTCATCATCCAATCTTTAGTAGCCTTTCCTTATATGATATCTGTACCAAAAGACTTCTTCGGACACCAGTAAGGTAAGTAGCTACTAGAGCCGATCTAACTCCAGAGGATTCAGCAGGCGTAGTTTACTAAGTTAACTCTATTCATTAGATATTTCTTGAGAATTGAGCACTATTATAAAGAAGTAGTTCTTAACATAAGAGTCTAATTGAAAGCAATTGCTATTTTTATCTTGAATTTTTAAAGCAACACTGTCAATTTTTTTTTTTTTGTTAAAGCGATATTTATTTTGGAGAGAATATTATTTTTGAATCACGATCATATATTGCTCACATTCTTTTCCATTTCAGAAGTTCGAAACGCCTTTTACATTCACTGATTAATATTTCATGAAATTAGTTGAGGTGAATTCTTTTTTATCAAATACCACAGTTATATATATAAAAAAGTAGTACAATTTGTTTTTTCTTATTCAAATTATTATTTTAGGGAGAACATGGGCAAGCTGGCTGAAATTTATACAAAAAGAGAAATCTAACGTGTAGTAGGTAGATTTAAAGATGAGCTGATTAATTAAATTCAATATAATATAGGTCGTTGAATAAACGTGGTTTCTTTCGTCTTTTGACATTTTATGTAGTTTTCTTATATGATAGTGGAGGAAGGGTAAATCAAACTAGGAAACTACACCGAATAACTTTTGAAAATTGGTAAAATGACTTGTCACGGAATGAGAGAAAAAGATAAATTATGAGAAAAGATAAATTTAGAATTTTTAAATTTTTATGATAATTTTAAATTAATATATAATAGTAATTGAGTTTATAGTAAATATTTATTAGCATTTAATTTAGTAAATTTATGAGTGAACTAAAGTTGCTGAGTTCAAATGAACTTAGAATTTATAAGTTAACTACATGTTCACGTGAATTCATAACTTATATTTGTCTTTGTAGACTTCGACAAATTTATTTTTAATTTTATGTTATTTTTACACATAAAAAAATTATAAACTGAAAAGATTATTTTTTCTATTCAGTTTATATTTTTTTATTCTTTTCACACAAATTTTTAAAGAAAGGAAATTACGTGTGGAATTGAATCCTCATCATCAAGGTGAAAATTTAAATATAATTCTTTTTTTAGAAATTCTATTACATAAACGTAGGAGAAGAAGAAATGGGGAACAAGATTATAAGGTGGAGAGTCAGACCCTCACCAATAAAATGAAAGTTCAAATATTTAACCAAAACTGTTAAAGCCTTATTTGTTTGCACTTAATGGATATCACATTTGTTTTTATTATTTAAACACTTAATTCATCTAAATAGGTCATGATCATTAAGATATTCAACAAAGTTATCATTTAGAGGTATACTTGCGTGAAATAATATAGACTATCACTCCATCGACAATCACCATCCACCATAACTAACCACCTCTGTCATTACAATCACCACCACTATCATTGTCAGCTATTATTATTGTCGTCAATCATCTCTGCCATGACAACACCACTAGCAATCAACACCGTTGCTATCCACTACTGTCAGTTGCTAACAAACACCTACCGCGTCCATCATTATAATTATATTCATTGTCACCACTATTGTCGCGATCGCCACCTCTACCATTACTATCAACCACTACCTAATTAATTGCGGTTAATCCATACTACCAACCAACTCCACCATCAAAACAAAGTCCCTTACTTGAAGGACTATCACACTTTCAGTGATACTAAGACTGTCATTACCATCAATACATTTTTTAGCCATCACCACAATATTGCTGACGTGGTGTCACTTCCACCTTAACTATTAATCATTATTGTCACTATTAGTACCACTACAATCATTCTTTACTGTCAACCTTCACCATCACAACTAGTATCACCAACACATCGTAAATCACTGCGCATTCTTCATCCATCACTATAAATATTGCTAAGTGCTAACTACTAACATCAACCAACTTCACCAGCACAATCAACATCAATCGTCACCATTACAATAATTACTATAATATTAATCATCTTTATTATCACAATTATCACTGCCATCACTATAAATTATCTCCACCATCATGAACATAAATTTCATTTTTTTAAAACCAAATACTAATTATTTAGCTTATCAAATTAATATCTTTTCTAATATTTAATTTCCACGTCTAAATGACTATCACCTATTGCCAATATTTGGGAGGACGTGGCACGTGATTGTACTAATATTCTCTTTTCCTCATTCTTCGCCGAATATTCCTATCACCTACGTGTCACTCATTATGGGGCCCACCGCCAAACTTCCCATCACCGACTGCCACTGTGAGTAAATTCATATTGCTATCATTTTTAATTAGATATTTTGAGTTTATTTGAAAAGAAATTTATCTATGGTAGGAATCGTTTTAGTCTAATATGAAATTTTTTTCAACGTAAATTTAAATTTATTAGAATTTTAATATAGATATCGAATACAGAACGGAAACTCCATACAACTGAGCAACACAGAATTGAGTTCCGACATTTTTTTTTACTAATTTAGAGTACGTGTTTTGTACGTGTGTTTCACGTCAATTAAATGATTCCTTATAGTGTATAATTATTTAAAGTAAAAATTTAATAATTTTAAATATTAGAACTTACTTTCTACACAATTTCAGGAAAGATTTAATAAGCAAATTTTAGTTAATTTTAAAATCCTAAATATTAGAAAAATTATTAAATGACTTATTTATCTAATTTGAAAATTATTTTTATAGGATAAAGAAGACAAACGACATTTCACTTTAAAGCCCTCTACCATGAACCTCTCAAGTATTTTTTTATTTTATTTTTTATGGAGGAAATGTTCGTCTTATTATAGAATCGTACCCCTTCTCCTCTCGCACCAAACATAAATAATACATCACAACAATCATATACACTCCTCATAAGAATAGCAGTAACAACAAAACAACTATACTAAAGAATAAGAAAAAACATTTTGATTATTTGTAACATGTATAGGGCCAAGACTACATATGAAAGATACGGTGTTTTTAGATTCCCACCAAATCTAAATCCATTGAAAAACGATTCAAAATTCAATTACCTACTAACCTTATACTCTGACTCGCGATCTCCACTCCATCCTATCTAAGATTATATTCTTGATAAGCTGAAATTGTGTCATATCTTGTCTAATCACATCTCTTCAATACTTTTTCGGCTTACCTCTACCTTCATCACACCCACTATATCAAACCTCTCACACCTCCTAATTCAGGCATTTGCGCATTTCCTCTTCACATATTTGAGTCATCTCTGTCTCGCTTTTCTCCTCTTATAGAAATACATCAAGCTTGAATATTAAATATATATGACATATATAAGCAATAAACATTATCATACTGAAAATAGAGAGATTGTTGCTCTTTCACATCTAAATGTGTTGTGAGCTTATTACTCTTCCACATCTAAATATGCTTCTAGCAGCATTAGCCTTAGATGATATTGGCTATTAATGAGTGATATGTTCGAAGCTATTTCACACATTAAGAGTGATATTTTTACTTCATTTTATGCATGTTATTTGTTTTCTCAAAGAGATCATGTAAGAAAGTTTCAAATATGTAATGCAAATAATAAAGTTGGTTGCATGTCGATATCTTAAATAATTATTTTTGGGTAAAAATATTTTAAAAAATTACGTGCCAGGTATATGTATAAAAGAGAATCACAAATTTCTAAAAATAAAAAATACTACGGGCATGCAACAATATTAGGACTAAATTACCGATAAAAGAATTTTAACACTCATAAATCTTAAAGGGCAGAAATTTAATTTTCAATGAAGGTAATTTAAGATTTAAACCTATAGTAGCTTCTATTATGCAAAATAATAAAATAAATATAGAGTTTTGATTGGTCAAATACATGTTCATTCTAAAAATAATTTCTTTATCTAGGCATTCCCAATTTTTCAAGTTAATATTCCAAATCACAAAAAGTTAAAAACAAAATGCAAAAATTAAGAATGATATCCATCGAATCAAATATTAAGACATACCAACAGATAGCATATATAGAACTTAGAAAACCCACAAATTATAGTAAAATTAATGAATAGATAATCAAATTAATAACTTGATAAACAATAAAGTTATGGACATGAAACGACAGTTGATAACTTGATACAACAACAACAAACCAGTGAAATCCACAACGTGGGGTCTGGGGAGGGTAAAGTGTACGCAAACCTTATTCCTATCGAGGTAGGACGACTGTTTCCGAGAGACCCTCTGCTCGACAGTTGATAACTTGATAAGTAATAGAATTGTGACGAAACTCAATTTTATGGTCATTGTTAATTTTCTATAGAGATGTGATTTTCTAACTATCAAGTTATCCTCAATTCATCTACTTACTTTCTCCAAATCAGATGCTTTGAAAGAGGGAAGTCCCCACTTTTTGCACAGCATCAAGCTTCAAACTTTATTAAGAACATTGCAAAATAAGATTTCACTGCGCAATTGAAGTCTGAAGGCTCCGCTGCCAAATCTTTAACTGCAATCACTAATGGCAATAGTGCATAAACCCAACCTCATGGTCCGTGTGATCAGTTCTTGTTGGTGAAATTATAAGATTACAAATTACAATTGAAAAATAAAATGAAGAAATTAACTTCACTTCTTGGCTGAGGCGCGGATATCTCGCTCTCTTTAAGGAGATTCAAGCCCACTGCAGTAAATCGTTTCACTGGTCCAGCAGTAGTCCTCTTGACTTGTCCCCTCCAGGATACAACAGCCTTATAAAAAAAAATGTAACTCAACAAACTCTGGACAAGAGTTGAGTTTAAAGCTCTACACAAAGAACACCTCCCTTCAACTAATAAGAACTCTCTTTTTTATATAAACTTAACTCTCTCAATTTTTTCTTCTCTTATTCTTATTTCAAAACAAAGAAGACCTCTCTATTTATAGGAGAGAAAATCATACAAAGATGAAAAAATAATAGAATGCCATCATTATCATCATTTAGTGTACCATTATGATTTAGTGCATCATTATGATTTAGTGCACCACTTATTAGTGATAATTAGATTAAAAATACATAATAATATGATTTAGTGCACCACTTATTAGTGATAATTAGATTAAAAATACATAATGGAATGATTTAGTCTTGCACTAAATAAAGATGATAATGAAAGACATTTTTATGCACTAAAGAAAGAATAATAAAGATGACATTGAATGTCATCAATGGACAATTGCTAAAATTGCAATTTAATAAAATGTTAAAATGTTCACACACTAACAATCCCCCACTCATTTTAATATTGTATAAGAGAGTTTATCAGCTGAAGGAAGATTACTATACATAATGAAGGTGTGCTCTGCATTGAACCTCCACTTAGTGAAACAATAACTTTTACTCCAGAGTCGTAGTGGTCTCAGACTTGAACTATGACTGCTTAAGGGACATAAAATATTACTGCTCACACATAGTAATCAAGGTATTGTCACGAGCTTTATAAGCCAGCACATTACGGCCTTGTGCTATCCCGATTTTATGAGTGCTTTTGAGAATAAGCCTAATTCTCATAGGAAGCGGCCTACTTCCATACTCACATAGGTGAAATCTATCAAGAGTGCTCCTGTAAATTTAACACTCCACCCATACGGGCTACAGATTTTCATTAAGAGTTATTTAAACTCAACCTCCTCAGTTCACTACAGGAAACAATGCACTCACATCATAGGGAGGGAATAAAAATAGTGCATTTTTTTCACAACAAGTCATCATATGATTCGTTTTTCCCATTGAACCTGGTTATAGGATCTCTAGTCTCCAAGTTGGGTTTCCTCATATATGACTCATGGATTTATAGGCTTCAATCTCATCCCCCTCGATGTGCTCCAGACCTTTTCTCTTGTTAAGGCCTTAGTAAGAGGATCTGCAAGATTTTCACAAGATTTGACATAATCAACATTAATGGTACCACTTGTCAAATATGATCTTACATTACTGTGTTTCCTCCTTATAGGTCTGGATTTACCGTTGTAATAACGATTTTGAACTCTACCAATTGCTGCAGTGCTATCACAATGAATTAAAATTGGAGGAATTGATTTTTCAAAATAAGGTATTTGAAATAATAAATCTCTTAACCAATTCGCTTCCTCACTAGCTGAAGCAAAAGCAATTAGTTCAGCCTCCATGGTAGAGTTAGCAATTATAGTTTGTTTTTTTGATTTCCAACAAACAGCACCACCACCCAATGTAAAAATATAACCAGTGGTAGAACAGGAATCACCTGCTAGAGTGTTCCAATCTGCATCAGAAAAGCCTTTAAGTACAGCAGGATATTTTTTATAGAACAAACCACAAGTTTTTGTTCCAATTAAATATCTAATAACTCTTGTTATAGCATGCCAATGTTCATTACCTGGCTTGCTAGTAAACCTGCTAAGTACTCCTACTGCATATGCAATATCAGGCCTAGTGCAATCAATCACATATCTCAAACTTCCAATTACGCTAGCATATTCCTTTTGATTTATCACATCAATTTCACTTTGAACAGAAAACAAGTGTACACTTGAATCAAAAGGAGTTAAAACATGCTTGCAATCAAGAAAGTTATATTTTTAAAAAATTTTCTCAACATAATGTGACTGGTCAAGGAAAATTCCATCACATGTTCTAGTAATTTTTATTCCTAGAATAAAATTTGCCTCACCAAGATCTTTCATATCAAAATGGCTTCTAAGAATGTTCTTAGTATCATCAATAACATTCATATTCGAGCCAAAGATCAATAAATCATCAACATATAGGCAAATAATAACATGTGTATTATTCCAAGACTTATGATATATGCACTTATCACACTCATTTGTTTTAAAATCATTTTCAATCATGCAGGAATCAAACTTTTCATGCCATTGCTTTGGTGCATGTTTCAAGCCATATAGGGATTTAGTAAGTTTACATACTTTGCTTTCTTGGCCTGCTTCAACAAAACCTTCAGGTTGTTCCATATAAATTTCTTCATTAAGTTCTCCATTTAAAAAAGCAGTTTTTACATCCATTTGATGAATATGCAAATCAAAAATTGCAGCCATAGCAATTAAAAGTCTAATGGATGTAATTCTTGTAACCGGAGAAAAAGTATCAAAAAACTCTAGGCCTTCTAGTTGCTTAAACCCTTTAGCAACTAGTCTAGCCTTATATTTATCAATTGATCCATCTGGTTTTAACTTTTTTCGTAAGACCCATTTGCAACCAATTGTTTTACAACCTGGTGGTAAATCAACTAACTTCCAAGTTTTATTAGAAATTAGTGATTCCATTTCATCATTTACAGCCTCTTTCCAAAAAATAGAATCATACGAAGATAAAGCTTCTTGTAAAGTGAAAGGGTCATCTCCAACATTAAAAACATAAAAATCAGGCCCAAAATCTTTTTCTACTCTAGCTCTTTTACTTCTTCTTAACTCAAAATCATCAATTTCTTTATTTTTTAAAATGGAAGAAGAAGAACTAGGTAGTGATAAAATATTTTGTTCAATTCTTTGACCCCCACTATTTTTAGAATCAAAAGGAAATTTATTTTCATGAAAAATAGCATCACCTGATTCTATTACAATATTATCTTCAAGATTAAAAAATCTATAGGCTGTACTATTTGAAGCATAACCAAGAAAAGCACAAGTAGTAACTTTCTTACCCAATTTTGTAACTTTGGGATCCATTAGCCTCACAAAGGCTAGACAACCCCAAACTCTTAGATATCCCAAATTTGGCTTATGACCTTTCCACAACTCAAAAAGTGTTAGTTTAGTCTTTTTATGAGGCACTCGATTTAACACATAACACGCAGTCAAAATAGCTTTACTCCAAAAATTCAAAGGTGCATTTGACTCAATAAGCATGGCATTAGTCAATTCAACCAAAGCTCTATTTTTCCTTTTCGCTACACCATTAGATGAAGGTGAATAAGGAGGAGTAGTTTCATGAATTATTCCCGATGATCTAACAAAAGAATTAAACTCATTTGACTCATATTCACAGCCTCTATCACTTCTAATTCTTTTTATTTTCTTCCCAAACTGATTTTCAACCTCATGGAGAAAAAATTTAAAATTTTCAAAAGCATCACTTTTATTTTTCATTAAGTAAACATATGTAAACTTAGAAAAATCATCAATGAAAGTGATAAAATATCTATTTCCTCCACGAGTTAAAATTCCTCCAAGTTCACAAATATCAGTGTGAACTAATTCTAATAAATCAGTTTTTCTTTCAACTTTAAAATGAGGCCTTTTAGTGATTTTTGCTTTACTACAAGCTTCACACTTTTCAAAATTCTTTTTAATCATTGGGATTAATCCTAAATTACTCATGATTCCAACATAACGATCATTAATATGACACAAACGAGCATGCCAAAAATTAGTAGAAGAAAGCATGTAAACAGAAGTAGAAATTTTATTCATTTCAACATTTAGTTTAAACATCCCATCACAAGCATACCCCTTTCCCACAAAAATACCTTTTTTCACAATTACATATTGATCAGATTCAATAATTTGTTTAAAGCCTACTTTATTAAGAAGAAAACTAGACATCAAGTTTTTTCTCATGGAAGGAGTATAAAGTACATCTTTCAAAGTTAATATCCTTCCAGAGGTAAAATACAATTCGACATCTCCCGTTCCAAGCACTTGAGTAGTATGAGAATCACCGAGCATGATGGTTTTGGGCTCTCCAAAAGGAGTATATTTTTTAAACCAATCTTTGTCATAACAGACATGACGGTTTGCACCAGAATCAGCCCACCATCCATCAACATTCTCAACCATGTTTATGTCTGTAATCATTGCCACAAAAGGCTCTTCGGTAACGTTTGCCTGAGGTATAGGACCACGTTTCCGGTATCTGCAAAATCGAGCAATATGCCCACTCTTGCCACAGACAAAGCACGGTTCTTTATCATAAATTTGTTGATTTTGTGCTTGGCTATTTTCACCATTATTTTTCTTGGGAAGTCTACCATTATTTTTCTTGAACTTTTTCTTCTTAGGCTTCAAAGAGGTATTTTTGTTAGATTCAGGAGTAACATATTTTGAAGTAACTAAATTTACCTTCGTTGTGATGTTGCTCTCTTCATTTTGTAAAAGTGCATCTTGGCCCCTTGCCTCCTCTTCCATGCGGATTTTCATGATCAAAGTCTCAAGAGAGGTTTCCTTTTGTTTGTGGCGCATAGTTTTTTGAAACTCCTTCCATGAAGGTGGAAGTTTGTCTATTATGCCACAAACAATAAGGTTGTCTCCAATTTTGACTTCCTCGGACCTGAGCTCTCCAACGATCATTATAAAATCTTGAGCTTGGTCTATCACTGATTTATCATCCACCATTTGGAAACGAAAAAATCGACTAGCAGCATATTTTTTCGCTCCAGCTTCTTCGGTATCATATTTACTCTGCAATGCTTTCCATATTTTCTTTGCACTAGAGTAAGTTCTATCATAATAATCATAAAAATTATCAGATAGACAATTCAGAATATAATACCGACACTTGTAGGAATCATTATTGTACTTTTCCACTTTCTCTTGATGAGAAATAAGTTCATCATTATCCATGGAGAGGATGTCAACTTTATTAGGATTTTTTTGAGTTAACACATATGAAACATTGAGAAGACTTAAGTAGAAAAGTACTTTACCCTTCCATCTCTTGAAATGATTACCATTAAACCGAAATGGTTTGTTTAGATCTCCCATCTTGATATCCGCGGATTTTTCAATTGTAGCCATATTGAATCTCCTTAAAAATTGTTGGTGAAATTATAAGATTACAAATTACAATTGAAAAATAAAATGAAGAAATTAACTTCACTTCTTGGCTGAGGCGCGGATATCTCGCTCTCTTTAAGGAGATTCAAGCCCACTGCAGTAAATCGTTTCACTGGTCCAGCGGTAGTCCTCTTGACTTGTCCCCTCCAGGATACAACAGCCTTATAAAAAAAATGTAACTCAACAAACTCTGGACAAGAGTTGAGTTTAAAGCTCTACACAAAGAACACCTCCCTTCAACTAATAAGAACTCTCTTTTTTATATAAACTTAACTCTCTCAATTTTTTCTTCTCTTATTCTTATTTCAAAACAAAGAAGACCTCTCTATTTATAGGAGAGAAAATCATACAAAGATGAAAAAATAATAGAATGCCATCATTATCATCATTTAGTGTACCATTATGATTTAGTGCATCATTATGATTTAGTGCACCACTTATTAGTGATAATTAGATTAAAAATACATAATAATATGATTTAGTGCACCACTTATTAGTGATAATTAGATTAAAAATACATAATGGAATGATTTAGTCTTGCACTAAATAAAGATGATAATGAAAGACATTTTTATGCACTAAAGAAAGAATAATAAAGATGACATTGAATGTCATCAATGGACAATTGCTAAAATTGCAATTTAATAAAATATTAAAATGTTCACACTCTAACAGTTCTCATTATCAACCATCTTCAAGATACCTACAAAATCAAGGCAAAACAAATCCAATATTATCAATATAATTTTCTATCATAAAAGAAAAAATCAAACAAAAAAGAATAATTTAATCTTAAACAAAATTAAAAAAGATGTTCGGGAAGAACACGTAATAAATATACATAGATGAAGAATTCTGGATGGAACAAAATTGATACACGTATTAATTTTTTAGTGCATTAATAAGTGTATTACATTAATCAATAAAAACTGTATGCAAAATAAATAAATCATTACGTATGTAACTTATATTATTTTAATATAGTATAGATTAATAGAAATAAAAAATAAATAAATTTTCGGCGGTCATATGTTTGTTCAGATTCCACGCCGGTCTTTCCTCTCCGTGTTCTTTTTATTTTATCAAAATTATAGATGCCCTTTTCCCTGCAATTTTTTTTTAATCACGTCTGCATGTACGGATTACTATTATACAAAGTTTTAAAAAAAAATAATTCTTCTGTATTTGGTTTTTTTTTCTGTAAACCCCATTTGACTCTTTTTATCAGCCCCCAAAGAAAAAAGATTCAATTTTTAGTTGATCATTTGCTTTATTTTCCTTTTGGGAATTCTTGGAACTGTTTATTCTACTTGATAAGCTTTTTGGGTGTTTAAATTTAGCGTTTTTAGTGACTTGTGGAGGAGTTTTGAGGAATTTGGGTGGGGGGTGGGGTGGGGATTCATGGATAGGATGTATAATGGTGGAGGAGAGATGGGTTATGGGTATGAAAATGGGGTGGTGATGACAAGGGACCCAAAGCCAAGATTGAGATGGACTGCTGATTTACATGATCGTTTTGTTGATGCTGTAACTAAGCTTGGTGGACCTGATAGTGAGTTCTTGTTTTTCTTTTACATTCAGTTTTGTTGTTTGTTACAGTGAAATCAGTAATTGCACCGAAGGGTGTAAGCTTACTGGTTAATGACGTGAGTTATTTGGTACATGTGGTGGTGGGGTAGAATGTATCTGTGTAATTAGTCGAGTTGAGCACAAGGTGACCACGGGAACACGGTTTTCAATAATCATAATAATGAAATCAGTAATAGAGTGAAATAGATAATGAGAATTCATATGCTGACTCCAACTGGTTTAGGATTGATGTAAAAGTAATTGTTGTTGTTGTTGCTTTTAATGGGTGATAGACTTTTTACATTGTGGAGTGTCATTATAAGTTTTTGTGGTATGTGGTTGTCAATAGGCATTGATTTATTGTGCATATGTTTTTTCATTTATTGGGGATTGTTAGTTCTTTTTTTGATACTTTTGTTGGTTGATTGATCAATTTGAAACGAATGAGCCAAACACTATGACCATACTCAATAGTTTGGTACTCTTTCTTGATAAATTGGTTGCTTGCCTTTTGAAGCTATTTCCTTTTAAGAAAAGAAAGATGGAAGAAAAAGTAGAAAGGTACCCCATAATTTGGAACCAAGATCTTGTGAAAGCTGCCAATGACCTAAATCGAGTGTACTTATGTTGTCTTGAAAATTTCCCCACCATAAATAGCTCTGGGTTATAAACTTCCCATTTTTGTTGACTTTTTGAATCAATATCGATGTGATCATGTATTTTAAATAAGTTGATCGTTACAGTGTCGTGGCTGATTATGTCGTTTGTCTTCTCCTTATGTAATGGATTTCAAGTATCTTACATTTTAAACAATCCCTCTTGACATAAACTAACAGTGTCTGGCGTTGTCTGTCTTCACTGTTCATAAAATTAATCGTCTGATAACTAAGAACAACTTAGAAATGAGGTTAATGCTAAAGAGCAGAGGCTATAGTATGTCCTCCCCTTGAGTTACACAGGGACGGGGATTTTTGGTTTACTTTCTCGCTTGTGCTAATGAGTTAACAATGTGTTGGATTTGTGGTTTCTATTTTAGAGTCTGCGATGTTTGATAAAAGGCCTTGAACTTTGCAGAAGCAACTCCCAAGTCAGTACTAAGGTTAATGGGATTGAAGGGCTTGACACTCTATCATTTGAAGAGTCATTTGCAGGTGGAGTCAAGTTTCTGCATCTCTATTCATAGATGTTTTTTCCCTGTCGAAAACTCATTAGGCGGTTTTATCCCTTTTTTATCTTGCAGAAGTATAGACTTGGACAGCAGACCAAGAAACAAAATGCAGCAGAACAAAACAGTGAGAATATTGGTAAGTTCTGGATGATTTTGAAAACTCATTTGGAAAGCTGAACCAGAAAACAAAGTGGACATAAAGCTCCTTTCTTAAATTTGTATTCTAATGCTTGATAATTGTATTACGTGCTATATTTAACATGTAAATGGTCTAACAGAGCTCGAAATATAGTAAATCTTGTAATGCTTCTCCCATAGGTAACTAGATTTTTGCGTGATCCTTCTTTTTGTTTAGTAAATCTTGTAGTGCTCCTTATGTTTTTCACTATAGCAGGGGAGTCCTTTGGACAATTCAGTTTGCATTCCTCAGGACCGAGTATCACTTCATCAAGCATGAACGGTATGCAAGGGTAGGTGCCAGGAAATTCAACTGTTTCTTATACTTATATTGTCTTTCCAGTTGTCTAATATCTCTCCATGAGAGTTGAGACTCTTAATTACTTGCCTCTAAATATTTCCGCCAGAACAATAGTGTCCTCGAACTTCAGTAGTTTAAGATTTATATTTGAGCTGCATTTTCTCCGTTGAATTTTAAAATTAGTTCAAGTGCAGTTGCCTTCACTGGTATTTAAAGCTTTATTTATTTGATTAAACCATGCCTAATAGTGGACTTCACGAAGTGTATATACATTAAAACACCTTGTGTTCTTGCTAATAGATGCTTATATGACAGAGAAGCTCCAATCAGTGAGGCACTGAGGTGTCAGATTGAAGTCCAGAAAAATTTACACGAGCAGCTTGAGGTACACATTAAACCTTTTATTTAGAAGAATTCCTAGTCCTAACGAGCAAAAACGCAATGATTTGTGAAGTAATTGCCAAACTTGGTCTTACACCACCATATCATTTAACTTCAGTTCTTTGATATCGTATTTATTAGATCCGTTTATTTTGTTTCTTGTTCTAAAAGGTTCAACAGAAACTGCAAATGAGAATTGAAGCACAGGGCAAGTACTTGCAAGCAATATTAGATAAAGCTCAGAAGAGCCTGTCCACCGATATGAACTCTCCTAGTGCTGTAGACGAAACAAGAGCTCAGCTTACAGATTTCAATATAGCTCTGTCAAATTTAATGGATTACATGCACGGACACAACGAGAATGAAACTACTGCAGGTAAAAGGACACAAGATGATACTAATAAGGATCTACAAAAGTCTACATACTTAATGGAGGGAGAACAAAAGAAGATGATGAATATTAAGCTCGAAGAAACTTCCGTTAGCTTCGATTTGAATTCCAGAAGTAGCTATGATTTTATTAGCATGAATTCAGCTGCATTGGAAGCTAAACCATTTTCAAGTGGAAGATTGGAAATATAATGTCTTAGTTATTTTCTTTCTTTTCTAATCATACAAGGTCAAGATTCTGTATTTTACTCTAAAGTGTACTAGGAACCTAGAGTATTAACTTGTTACATGGAGCTCCTATTCAAGATATATTGCCCTCTATCTATGTAATTATTTCATTTGTTGCAAGGAAGGGATGATTTGTATTACAGGGAATTTGGTGATATAACAGAGATCATTTATATATAAGGATACTTCTTAATCTCTGAGTTCAGGATTTATTGAAAACAATCTCCCTATTCTCTCACAAGATAGGGGGTAAGATTGCGTACGGCGTTCCAACCACCCTCTGCAGTCCCCTACCCCACTTATAGGATTCACTGGCAAAGTTGATATTGTTGTTATTGATACATCTTAATCTTGGTTAATGTATTTACTAAATCACACCATCTTTAATTGGTTAATATTTGTCTGGTTTTCACTTGACAAAAAGTTAAGAAATAAACAAGATTCATATGATCCTAAATTAAATATATACATAAAACGTATCAAAATGTCTTTTAATATTGTTTTAAAAATGTCGTGTGGAAAATTAAAACTAAATAATCGCCAAAAAAAGAAGAAGAAGAAGAAGAAGAAGAAAACATTCCTTTAAAAATAAACTAAAAAGAAAAGTAAGACAACCAAATTAAAATGAGATTATCATGATTAAAAATAATAGTTTACTTGAAAAAAACATATTTTAAAAATTATTTTTCTAAAATATGTATCATGTCATACTAAATAGGTCCCTGAGAGCTTGAATAATATTTTATTTGTACAATTTCAAAATTCAACGGAGAAAATGCAGCTCAAATATAAATCTCATTTTTGTAACTCCTATCTGTATTGTTAATTTCTGCAGCAATATTTGTGGATGAAGATGATATAACAACATACACAATAAAGATCACAGATGATCCAACAACATTCAATAAAACACTTCACCTTATTGATTGGAGCTTCTCTGTCTGATAAGCATTTATTAATTCTCACCTGCTCCGTACAAGTGCTGCGTACAAGTTCCGGCCAGGATGATTGAGAAAGATTCAACCAATTTGATTCGCTGTGCAATAATGGCCCTCGAAAAATAATGTTAGATTCGAGTTTAATGTTTGTTTATATATTACTCAATTTTTAGATAAAATATTAGATTGTTATTTAACTTTTGTAATAATTTATAAATTTTTGAATTGTTGTTTTTAATGTGTACTCGTAAGATTTTAAGGTTGTTCAAAGAGACTATTTAGACCGTGCGTCTAAAAAGTCATAAATTGCAAGAGAAAAAAAGTAGATCATTTACGAAACAATGACAAAAATTTCACAAATTTAAACTCTTCTATATTGTGCATAAAAGAACTTTTTATATTGTCTGATTAAGATTTAAAAGATAAATACAGTTAACTCGCCCATAGAAAGTAAGATAAATAACATATTAGTGGAGGCTCAAATATATTAGTGGCCTAAAGCTAAATCCAAACAGAGGCCTTAAATTTTTAATATATTTTTTATGAAATTTATTATAGTCAATTATTTAATCTTTCTTGAGACATAGTATTCGAGATTTATCAAACTTCTATCACTTCTTTCCTATAATATGAAAAATTTATATTTTCTACAAATAATACTTGATATTTTAAAAAAAATACTTATAACCTATTTTATTTTTTATTTTTAAAAATGAGGCTGCTCAAATTTGTGGGGCTAAGACAATTGCCTTTTTTCAAAGCTGTAGAGCAGCCCCTGCCTACTACAAGAAGTTAAAATACACGCTGATGGTAGAATATAAGTGAAAGAGTTAAACTTATATAATGTAAATTTGTCACATTTATTTGTTAATAGCAAGTAATTTAGTTATCATATTATGAAAATCACAAATCCCATGTTTTTGAAAAGTAACCTGTAAATACTTTTTAGGTTTAACTGCATATAAGCTAAACTTTAAGTCGAATCCTTCATACAGTGTATTTATCTTCTGAATGTAAATGTTTTTTCATTTTAATTTTTTGTTTTCTGTCATGAAAAATAGAATATGGGTATGAAGACCAAGTTGGACTAGGCCATTACTATATAATGTTTGTTATGAAGCCAAACAGCTTTAATATGGTTCTAGTCCATTTCATCCATGTAAGATATTCTGTCAAACAGCTCTAGATTAGGAACATTCAAAGTATATATGTTGAGCAGTTTCATCAGCCAAATTACATAGGTGATAGGACACATTCATTCCCCAGAACAGCTTGCAGATGGCTGCGTGATTCCAAATTTTCAGCCCTCCTGCACTTTTGGGTAAGCATACTCTGTCCCATGAGACCAGTGCCCTCTTGGATATATTTACTTCTCCAGTCCACAAGTATGTTCAACATATAACTTCCACCAATCTGATTACTTTCTGAGGTAGCAGAAATAGTTGTGTCCAATACGCTTCGACTTCAATTGAAGTCTGCCTGCATAGGACCCTTGCCATCCAGGTAGTAATCCTAGCAACAGAGGTTGGCATTGCGGAATAGCGAGCCTCTTGGTAGAGAGTGGTACACCAAGATATTTGAAAGGCAATTCCCCCATTTCATACCCTAACAGTTGCAGTATAGACTCCTTTGTATCCTTATCAACACTACCTCTGGTAGAGGATAATCAGAAATAGTGCATATCAATACAACATGAGCAAGTACAGGGAATGGATTTTACGTCATAAGTAACAGTACAAATAGATCTTAATCGTTGATTTGTTTCCAAAAGAAAATCACAGCATTACATCCAATGGCAGGAATGTAACCTGTGTGGGAAACTCACAAACAAAGAACCCAAGAAACAACGACAATAAGACTAACGAATATCCAGATTTGGAATGTGAGCAATTTTGTGCCAGTCTTCTCCGATTTCCTTATCACAGCGCTTTTCCAGTTCTGGACAACCAGTTACTCCAAAATTTGTGAGGGCTGTTAGGTGCTGCAATCCCTCGGGTAAACATTTTAGCATCTTACAGTATTTAATAAATAACTGAGTGAGTGAAGTTAAACCTTCCAGCCCTTGTTCAGGGAGACTATCTAGTGCGTCACAACTTTCAATTTGGAGACGCTTCAAAGCATTGAGACTAGTCAGGCTGGCAGGCAGCTCTTTGAGATTCTTGAAGTCAAAGAAACTCAAGTATTCGAGATTTGTAAGACTTTTGAACATCTCTTCTGGGAGTGAAGTCGCTTCGTAGTTAGCGCCAATGCGGAGGGAAGTAAGAGTGCTAAGATTAGATATGGAGCTCAAACCTGTTGCATTTGTGCCAACATGAACTTCTAATTTCTTGACAGAAGAAAGGGTTGGAAATACAAACATAGGGCAATATAAAATTGCCATTTCTTCAAGCATGGGGAATTTCTCTTCTCCTTCCTCTTTCACCAACCCTTTCAAATTACGAAAGAACCATATACGAAGTCTTTTCAGGGATGGAAACCTTCTTCTTGTGGAGAATCTAGAATGAACATCATCCTCTTCAATATACTCCACCTCCACAGACCCATATTGTAGCTCTAGACTTTCTAGACAAGGTAGCTCACCTAAGGGTGGTAAGCACAGGCAGTTTTTGCAGCTTTTAATTCTAATAGAGACGACCTTCTCCAAAACTGAGTAATATATCCAACTTGGAAAACGGAATCCTCCATAGGCAATGATCTCTAAATATTTTAGATTGGGGTGTGGTTTGAGGGCTTCAAGCACTTTAAGTTCTTCTGATTCATATCTGTTTGGTCCATCGTTATACCAACTCATGCTTAAAGATTGCAGATTTGCTTTTGCAGATAGATTGGCTTCTGCATCCGTATCATTCTTCACTCTCTCAAGGTGTGTGATTGAAATTGAGCCATAGAGATTTAGGTTTTTTAGTTCACCAAGTTGATAACCTTTCTTCCTTCCCACAATAAAGCAACCTAGAGTCTTAAGGCATGTCAACAATCCTATCCTTGGTGGAGTAGAAGTCAATGGACAGCCATCAAGTACAAGATTTCGGAGACTAACAAGTTTACTTGTTTGTTTTGGCAAACAATAAAGTGAGTAGCAATTATGTAGATCAAGAGTCTGCAGATTTTGAAGCTTGCATAGCCTCTCTGGAAGACTACAAAAGTTATTGCGAGACAGGTCCAGGTATCTTAAATGTAATAGATCTCCAATGGAAGAGGGCAATTGCTCAAGTTTTGAGTAACTTAGATTAAGCACCCTTAACGAGACAAACTTTTTCAAGAGCGAAGGAGAGTAAGAAGACACCACTTCAGCGAAACCAATGGACATCATATGTGTGTAACCTTTTACATTTATTTCGCGAATATTGCTGCTTGCTGCACTTGCTGAAAACAGAGAAGTAGCCAAATCATGGATGAGATCATGTATCTTGAAATAAGTATTACCGGATTTAATTTCAATCTCTTGGAATAAAGACCTCAAGTATAATTCTTTCCATACTTCATTACCCACTTCCTCTAGCTCCAAGTTTCCCTTTGGTAAAAGAAAACCATGTGCCATCCAGAGATTGATGAGATTTTCCTTTACCATTTTGGTGTCCTTTGGGAATACCGCGCAATACGCAAAGCATTGTCTCAAATCAAGTGGAAGGTGATGATAACTCAGTTTCAGGGCAGGTAAAATAGAACTTTCATCTTGAGGCAGTCTCCAAATCTCATTATCTCTCACATGTTCCCATTCACTTTCGTCTCTCTTGAAGCGTAAAAGACCACCAAGAGTCTTGGCTGCTAAAGGAACGCCACCACATTTCTTCACAATCTCCTTTCCAATGGCCACTAGATTAGGATTCACTTCTCTTTGTTGCCCAAATGCGCGTTGCATAAACAACTGTAAACCATCATGTGGAGACAAATTTGACAAATGATATGGTTGCGACGTTCCTATAATTGATCCAACCTTTTCAAGACGAGTAGCAGCTAGAATAGAAGCACCTCTTGCTCCAACGTTTAAGACTGCTCTCAACTTGGCCCACTTTTCTAGATCATCATTCCAAACATCATCTAAGACAAGCAAGTATCGTTTTCCATTCAATAACTCCTGAAGCTTCTTCTGTAATGAAGCCAAGTCCTCGACATCATGAGAACTTCTTTCAATATTTCCAACAATTGTCTTAATTAGCCTTTTCTCATCAAAATCATCTGAGACACAAACCCATATTTTGGGATTGAAATGCTTAGTCACTCTCTCATCATTGAAGATCATTTGGGCAAGTGTCGTCTTTCCTAGTCCCGCCATACCAATTATAGGGAAGACTGGAAGTTCTTGGGCAACATCAACATTGTTTATCAGGATTTTCACAATCTCATCCTCCTCTTTGTCCCTTCCATAGACTTTTGGTTCAGTTAAAACAAAACCTGTTCCAAGTAGTGTGAACACAAAAGATTTGTCACAATTGAGCTCATTAGAATGAGTCAGCACGAAATATAGAAGACTTTTGCAAAACAAAGAGACAAAACAATCATGTAGACAGGGATGGCAGATGGGGTGGTGCAGGGCAAACCCACACAAACCCGCAAAGATTTCAATCGCCCCACCTTGCAAAATTTGCTGTTTTCAACCCGCCTCACCCCAACACGCATAATTTGCTATTTTTTTTTACTAAGAAAACTGCTACATACTATCCATGTGTATCTAATTCCTTCCCGAAAGAATTGTTTTCCCCAACTTTCTTCAAAACATCTGTTTTTACAGTTTAGACTGATGTTTCATAACTCACAAATGGTAATCTAAGATAGACTCATACCCTAAAAAACAAAGTTCTTTTTTTCTCATATGAGAAATACTATGAAGAAGTCAGTCTCTGTATACTTCTCATTTCTTTGCTTTTTGTTTTTTAAAATTTGATTAAAAAAAGCATCTAAACAAATGTTAATGCAAAATATATCCATACCCCTTGCATTGTTTAGTGCCACAAAAA
The DNA here is from genome assembly GCF_947179165.1 of Solanum dulcamara. Taxonomy (NCBI): domain Eukaryota; kingdom Viridiplantae; phylum Streptophyta; class Magnoliopsida; order Solanales; family Solanaceae; genus Solanum; species Solanum dulcamara. The sequence goes on along the minus strand of NC_077241.1, from coordinate 71,586,329 downwards.
CCAGTTCCAATAGCAGATCCAGACTTAAGGTTCACTTTCACTAGAAAAATCTTTTGGATATACTGATATAGAACGGGATCATCATATTCATTCATTCATATTTCATCTTCATCATCATCATCATCATCATATCATATCATATATATATATATATATATATATATATATATATAAGTGGAAAGTGATAAAATAGGAGCTGTGACTTAGTAGTTAGTTAGGAAGTTGTTATCTTGTTGTAACTAGTAGTTAGTAGTTAGTTAGAAAGTTGTTATCTTGTTGTAACTAAGAGGTTAGTTGTAACTAACTAGTAGTTAGAGGATTAGTAAAATATCTAGGACATGTATATATAAAGTGTATTGGGAAGCCTCTAGAAACAACACAATATTTTCTAATATTCTTCAATATAGCAGAATGCCCTAATTTCTCTCTTCCTTCTTCTTCCTTTGTACTCGGTCACTGTCACTAACTCGATACTCACTTAGTTACTAATTCGATGCTGTTTTCTTCATGGTATCATAGCCATAGGCCATAGATATGGTCTAGATTGAGTTGCTTGAAGGTCGAAGCTGTCGAAATCAGTGAAGAGGAACAATGGCGGAGGATCTGGACAACGAGCTGCCGGAGAAGCTGAGTCACAATCATCAACTGTATCTAAGTGCATCAGACACTTCCGGAGTGGTGTTGATTTCTATTCAGTTAACGGGATCTGAAAACTATTCGGTTTGGAGTCGTTCGATGCGAATCGCCATACTTGGACGCAACAAGCTGGAATTCATCAATGGAACATGTAAGAAGGCTAATTTTGGTGCGAATTTGACAAATCTGTGGGAGCGATGCAACGCCATAGTTCTGTCATGGATAATGAATTGCGTGTCAAAAGAGTTGCTAAGTGGAATTGTGTACTCTTCTGATGCGAGTTCTGTGTGGAATGATCTGAAAGAGCGTTTTGATAAGGTGGATGGATCGAGGATCTTCTAGTTGCACAGAGAAATTGCAACCACAACTCAAGGTACGAGCAGTATTTCTAAATATTTTACGAAGCTGCGGTTACTGTGGGCTGAGTTTGATAGCTTAGCCCCTTTCCTGTATGCAATTGCGAGAAATCGCGCGATTTCGAGGAGTTTATGAAGAGACAAAAATTGTTGCAATTTTTAATGGGACTAAATGAGTCATATGAACAATCTCGAGGTCAAATTTTGATATTGGTTCCACTCCCATCCATTAACCAAGCCTACTCTATGATGATTGAACGAGAAAGTCAAAGAGTTATGGTCAATGCGACTGGATCATCCATGAATGGAGAAATAACAGCTCTCATGACAAGTCGAGGAGGAAATTTCAGTAGATTCAAGAAGAATATGGATGTGCAATGTGATTATTGCAAGTTGAAAGGTCATCTAAAAATGGATTGCTACAAATTGCATGGTTATCCTCCAGATTACAAGTTTAAAAGGAAACCAAATGGTGCCAATCCTATTCACGCACGTGATGGAGATCCTAGAAACAATGGCTACCAGGTAAGAAGAGAAGAACCTAAAGGAAGAGTGTATAATGTGAAGGAAGAATCTTCTAAGTTTCCTGAAGGTATTAGAGGCAAGACACCTGATATTGAAGTTTACAGAGGAGCGGCTTTACCTCAGGGCAATTGTAATCAGTTAATGAGATTATTAGAGGATCCTTATCGCAACAATCGATTGATGCAATTTTTGGACAAGGAACAGCAAGGAGAAACATCTTCAGCAAGCATGAGCAAGTTATCAAATGCAGAATCTCCTAACATGGAAGGTAACATTATTGCATCCAATGTGACTGTACATGAGAAATCAGATACTATTTCAGCATGTTCTGTAAAAGATAAAAGGGAGGAATGGATAGTAGACAGCGGAGCTACGAATCATATGACATCTAATAAAGAGCTCTTACAAGAAGAGCACACTGTTATTACTGATAAACAGGTGCATCTACCTAATGGTGAGGTAGTAAATGTGACTCACACTGGAAATTGCGAAATAATTGATGGCCACACTATAGGCAATGTGCTGTATATACCTGAATTTAGATATAATCTTTTATCAATCGCCAAGATTACCAGGGAGTTATGTTGTTCGGTCAATTTCTTTCCTGAATTTCATATATTCCAGGACCTCTCAAGTGGGAAGGTGTTGGAGATTGGTAGAGAGAAAGAAGGTCTCTATTTGCTAAAGCACAAAATAACAGGATCACAAGACAAGCAACAGTTGCTGAGAGGATTGATTGCTACTAAGAATGCAGTAGATATTATGTTGTGGCACAGAAGAATGGGTCATGCTTCTGTTGGTGCAATGCAGAAACTTCTGGATATTGATCATGGTCACTGCAAACAAGCTTTAGACAAGTGTGAATTGTGTCCTCTTGCTAAACACACTAGAATGGCTTTTCCTGTTAGTGAAACTAAATCTTCTACTGTTTTTGATTTGTTGCATTTGGATGTATGGGTTCCTTTTCATGTTCAAACTGTTGATGGTTATAGATTGTTTTTGACTATTGTTGATGATCATTCACGTATGACCTGGATATATTTTCTCCAACTTAAAAATGATGTTGTAGTCCTTCGAAACTTTATACAGTTGATCCAAACTCAATTCAATAAGACCATTAAGGTGTTCAGGTCAGATAATGGATCTGAGTTTGTCAATTCAGAATGTGTGCAGTTGTTTCTGGCCAATGGTATAGTACATCAAAGAAGTTGTGTCTACACCCCTTAACAGAATGGAGTAGTTGAGCGAAAGCATAGACACATTTTGGAGTTGGCAAGAGCAATCAGATTTCAAGGGGCCTTTCCTTTGAAGTTTTGGGGGCATTGTGTATTAGGGGTTGTTTACATGATGAACAGATTACCCTCAGTTGCCTTAAAGGGAAAAACACCCTTTGAAGTATTTCATGGTCACAGATGCTCCCTTAATCATCTCATAACTATAGGCTGCTTATGCTATGCCAAAAAGCTGCCTTCAGGTGATAAATTTGATTAGCTGTGCCTGTAGTGCACATGAGATATTCTTTTGTGACTAAGGGCTATGTGTTGTACAGCCTGGTGACTCATTCCTTTTTCTTATCCAGAGATGTACTTTTCAAAGAAGACATTTTTCCTTTTAGGACCAATACACACACTGGTCCCATCTTTCTAAATACTTCTACAAATCCCTTCATCTCTGAGCCCCCTGCTACTTTCTCTGATGAGGTATTTACTGATCCTGTCTCACTAAATAATTCTCCTACTAATGGTGTTCCTGTTAGTGCAGTTCCTGCTGCTCCTGATCCTGAACCTCCCATTGAAGTACCAACTGTTAGAACCTCTTCCCGACAAAGAAAGCAACCCACTTGGATGACAGATTATGTTTCCAACAGTGTTGCAACATCAACTCCATATCCCCTTTCTCATGTGCTGAGTTATGGCAACCTCTCTCCTTCTTACCAGCAGTACCTAACTTCTTTTTCTTGCACTACAGAACCCAAATCATATCATGAAGCTTGCTCAGATCCAAATTGGATCCAAGCTATGAAAGAAGAGATTCAGGCTCTTGAAGATAATCATACTTGGCAGTTAGTTCCATTACCTCCAGGTAAACATCCTATTGGTTGCAGATGGGTTTACAAAGTAAAATTCAGAGCTGATGGTCACATTGAAAGATATAAGGCAAGATTAGTTGCAAAAGGCTATAATCAAAGGGAGGGCCTTGACAACTTAGATACTTTTTCTCCTGTTGTGAAAATTGTCACAGTGAGAAGTGTACTCTCTATAGCTGCTGCTTCTGCCTGGCACATTCATCAAATGGATTTGTATAATGCTTTTTTACAGGGTGATTTGCATGATGAGGTGTACATGACCCTACCTGAGGACATAAGACCATATCCGAGATTAATTGGAAGATTACTATGCCTGACACTAACTACGCCAGATATTTGTTTTGCTGTTCAAACCTTAAGTCAATTTTTGCAGAAGCCAAAAAGGTCTCATATGGATGCAGCATTGAAGATAGTATGAGCTTATATGAGCTCTGCTTCTTCACTGATCAGCCATGAAGAGGGTAGAGATGAAGAAGATGGAGAAGATGAAGAAGCTGAAGAAGAGAGGCGTTAGAGTAGAGAGAAGAAGAAGTTTTATTTTAGGGCTAACTATGAAATGCCCTTTTTTCATCAACAGTACATAGTTGCTATGTATATATAGCCAATTACATGGACTTAACTGACTAACAAATTAGTTAGTTAGTTCTAACTATGTAATAGCTAAAATGACTATACTGACCTTATTTCTAACTGATTTTCTAACTCCTTTAACTACTTTCTTTACATCTCAACACTCCCGTTCAAGCTAGGAGGTGCAAAAATATTTAAAGCTCCAAGCTTGGATAGAAGGTGCTCATATTGAGCTCTAGACAGTCCCTTTGTCAATATATCAGCTGGTTGTTCTTGGGTTGGTAAGTAGTCAACTTTGATCATGCCTTGTTGTAGTCTTTCTCTAATGAAATGACAATCTATCTCTATATGTTTTGTTCTTTCGTGATAAACTGGATTGGCTGCAATTTGAATTGCAGCTTTGCTATCACTATAGACCTGCACTGGTACCTTCATATCAGCCCCAACTTCCTTCAACATTCCCAACAACCACACAAGTTCTGAAACAGTAGATGCCATGCTTCTATATTCAGCCTCAACTGAACTTCTAGACACTGTAGTTTGTTTCTTGGCTTTCCAAGATATTAGTGATTTTCCCATCTTGATCAAGTATCATGTGACTGATTTCCTGGTGAGTGCACATGCTGCCCAGTCTGCATCACAGAAAGCTGTAATTTGGTTGTCTGATTGACTGGATAGTAGTATACCTTGTCCAGGTTGTCTCTTCAAATATTTGACTACTCTTAGGGCTGCCTCCATGTGTGACTTCTTTGGCTGGTTCAGAAACTGACTTAATGTTTGAGTACTGAAGGCTATATCTGGCTTTGTCATGTTGAGATACAGAAGTTTACCTATGAGTTTTTGATAGGCTGCCTGATCTATTGGAGGATCATGTAGCTCTTCTTGCTTTTGGTTCACATGGTCATCATAGAGCTTTGATGTGAGCTTGATGTTGGCATCCATTGGTGTTGCTGCTGGCTTAACTGCAGTCATTCCTACTTCTGCTATTAGATCAAGAGTGTACTTCCTCTGATGCATGAGTATTCCTGCTGTGGATCTTGCAAATTCAATCCCCAGAAAGTATTTGAGCTCCCCTAAGTCCTTTATCTTGAATGCACTTTGTAGAGCTTTCTTTGTCTCTTCTATCAGCTTTAGGCTGCTGCCAGTAACTAACATGTCATCTACATATACAAGTACAATGACAATACCTTCTACTGACTTGTTGATGAATAGTGAATAATCATATTGGTTTTGTTTGAACTTGAGAGAAATAAGAGCCTCAGTAAGTTTGTGATTCCACTGCCTTGGAGCTTGTTTGAGTCCATAAAGGGACTTTGTTAGTCTATATACATTCTCCCCTTGACTGACAAATCCCTGAGGCAGATGCATATATATTTCATCCTCTAGGTCTCCATGTAGAAAAGCATTGAAGACATCCATCTGATGGATGTGCCAGTTCTTGGAAGCTGCCATGGCAAGAACAACCCTGACAGTCACCATCTTCACAACAGGAGAAAATGTTTCTTTGTAATCAATCCCTTCTTGTTGGCTGTATCCTTTTGCTACTAGCCTGGCTTTGAACCTCTCTATTTCACCTGTGGATTTGTATTTAACCTTGTAGATCCATCTGCAACCAATAGGCTTCTTCCCTGCAGGTAAGGAAGTGACTTCCCAGGTATTGTTGTTTTCTAAGGCCTGGATCTCTGTCTGCATAGCTTCAACCCATCTTGGGTCTTTGACTGCTTCAACATAGCTGGTAGGTTCTATCACAAAGGATGTAGCTGCAATAAAGCACTGATGAGAAGGTGACAGATGAGAGTAGTTTACATAGTTGGATAGTGGATATTGAACAGCCTGTTTAACATTCAAAGAGACAAAATCCTTCAGCCATATGGGAGGATGTTTAGACCTGGCAGATCTTCTAGTAACAGGTGGCCCAGACACATTAGTATCACTTGCAATAGTGTGTTTTTGTGTAGACACACAATCTTGCTCACCAGCATCTGGATGCCCACATGTAGCCTCTTCAGAAATTACAGATGGAGCAGTACCTGGGATTGTGAATGGGGATAGTTGAAGTTGTGGAGCTGTCTCACCTAAACCTTGTAGGTTATCTACAAACAATTGCTGGGTGGCTGAGCCATCATCCTTGGCAAATGGAAATATGGCTTCTCTAAACTGAACATCCCTGCTGACAAAGAATGTGTTATTGTGCAACCTCTTCAGAAATTACAGATGGAGCAATACCTGGGATTGTGAATGGGGATAGTTGAAGCTGTGGAGCTGTCTCACCTAAACCTTGTAGGTTATCTACAAACAATTGCTGGGTGGCTGAGCCATCATCCTTGGCAAATGGAAATATGGCTTCTCTAAACTGAACATCCCTGCTGACAAAGAATGTGTTATTGTGCAAGTCAAACAAGATATAGCCTTTCTGCACTTCAGAGTACCCCATGTGCACAACTGACTTTGATCTGGGCATGAGTTTGTCATGTTCAGTGAGATTCTTGGCTAGAGCTAGGCAACCAATGGTTCTCAAATGAGATAAACCTGTTTTTTTGCCATACAATCTTTCATAAGGAGATTGGAACTGAAGCACACTACTAGGAAGTCTATTGATCAGATAAGCAGCTGCTAGGACACAATGACCCCAAAATCTGATAGGTATTTTTGCTTGAAACCTGAGGGCTCTGGTTACTTCTAGTAGATGTCTGTGTTTCCTCTCAGCCACTCCATTTTGTTGAGGAGTGTATGGACAAGACCTTTGATGGATAATACCCAGTGCTGTGAACATATTATCACATACTGAATTCACAAACTCAGTACCATTATTAGACCTTAAGACCTTGACCACCTTGTCAAACTGATTCTTAGTATACTGTAAGAAAAGTTTAAGAGACACACACACATCTGATTTGTGTTTAAGTAAGAATAGCCAAGTCATTCTTGAAAAGTCATCAACTATTGTAAGAAAGTACTTGTTGCCATCAAATGTAGTTGTATTATAAGGTCCCCAAAGATCAACATGTATCAAATCAAAGCAGCTACTGCTTTTGATGATACTAGAAGGGAATACAGGTCTAGTTTGTTTTGCAAATGGACACACTAAGCATTCAGACACCTTACACATTCTAACTTTATTCATATTGAACATCTTGGCCAGTACAGTTGAAGACACATGTCCTAGCCTTTTATGCCATAGCTCCATATCTAATTCCTTGTCTGTTGGATAAACAACATCAACAGAGTATGCAGATTCCTTAGCCTTACTTGCATCGCCTTGAGTTAATTGGTTCCATAGCAGATACAGACCCCCCTCTTCTCTACCAACTTCCTTCACCTTCCCAGTGTAGAGTTCCTGGAAAACACAGAAATCAGGGAAGAAGGAGACAGAGCAGCCTAATTCCTTGATTATTTTGCTGACAGACATCAAGTTATACTTGAATTCTGGAATATGGAACACATTAGTAATCAAACTCTTAGATGGTAGACTACAAGAACCAATATGAGTTACTTTAGTGGTACCACCATTAGGTAAGCACACATCCTTAGGAGTGTTAAGTTGAAGGACAGATTCCTTTAGTAGCATCTGCAGTTTAGACACCATATGGTTTGTTGCCCCTGTATCCACTATCCACACATCACTATTTTCAGTTACACATAGGGCCTTACCTGCATTATTTGCCTTATTGCAATCAGGTGCATTGGCTCTTGAACCAGGCTGTTGATTCATCATCATAAGAATTTGTTCATACTGATCTTTTGTGAATGTACAACCCTGAAGTAGTTGCTTGACCTCTTTCTCAACTGCCTTGTTAGAAGTAGTGGTTGATGATTTGTTTGCAGTGTGCTATACTGTGCTATTCCTGCCCCACACAGCTTCATCAGTCACATTTGTGTTCAAGCCATAAGAGAAGTTAGCCTGACCTGACTGCTGAGATTGATTTATAAGGCTATTAGTGTCTGCATGGACCATGTTTGCACTCTGGGCCTTTCTTTTGGACTTGAAATCTGGAGGATACCCTACCACCTTGTAGCAGGACTCTTTGGTGTGGCCCCTACACTTACAAAAATCACAGATTAAGGATGTATTTTTCTTGAACCTATTATTCATACCTGAACTGTTTCCAATTCTTGAGTACATAGCTACTGACTCAGAAGTTGATGCATATAGTCCCAAATTGTTGATTCCTGTAACCACAGCCTTTTGACTCTCATCTCCTACTATCATAGCATACGCTTGATTGATAGTAGGTAAGGGATCTATCACGAGAATTTGACTTCTAGCTTGATGATATGTGTCATTCAGTCCCATTAGAAATTGATACAACTTTTGTCTATTCATGTGGGCTACAAAACCTTTGGACTTCTCACAATTGCAGCAAGGTGAGGGCACTAACACTTCAAACTCATCCCACAATGCTTTCAGCCTTGTATAATATGCTGATACAGAGGTTGTTCCTTGTTTTAAGGTAGCTATTTCTTTGTGTAGGCTATAAGTTCTTAATCCATCAACTCTATCGAACCTCTCTTGCAGGTCAGTCCACACACTTGAAGCATTCGACGCAAACGCAATTCCACTCAACAAACTCTTCGAGACTGAATTCATAAGCCATGACAACACAATTGCATTTGCTCTTTCCCATTGGCCCCACAGTTCTTCACCATACATTTCTTTCCTGCACGTTCCATCCACAAGCCCTAATTTGTTTCTACCTAACAATGCTAATTTGATTGACCGATTCTATAAGGTGTAGTTTTCAATACATTGCAACTGAAACGAGATGATGCTTATACCACTCACATCCGTGGGGCTAAGGAATAGGGGATGATTATAGTCAATACCTTGTCTATTGTTACCTGCTGAGCTTGCTGAACTTGGTATACCCACTCGTTGAGCTGAATCTGTGGCTTCACCTGTCATTTCTTCAACCTTTTGAGCTCTTTGTTGCAGAAGTCAGTGTTGGTTACAGTTTTGGCTTCGACGGAGCTCAGATCTGTAAACTACAAGCTAACCACTTTGACTGATTCTTTGACTATGATCTTCGAGTCTTTGACTCAGCTGTGTGAACTCTTTCCAGTGACCAACGCTCTGATACCATGAGCTTATTTGAGCTCTGCTTCTTCACTGATCAGCCATGAAGAAGGTAGAGATGAAGAAGATGGAGAAGATGAAGAAGCTGAAGAAGAAAGGCGTTAGAGTAGAGAGAAGAAGAAGTTTTATTTTAGGGCTAACTATGAAATGCCCTTTTTTCATCAACAGTACATAGTTGCTATGTATATATAGCCAATTACATGGACTTAACTGACTAACAAATTAGTTAGTTAGTTCTAACTATGTAATAGCTAAAATGACTATACTGACCTTATTTTTAACTCCTTTAACTACTTTCTTTACATCTCAACGTAGTAAGATACATAAAAAGGAATCCAGCCATGGGAATATTGATGAATAGCAGAAATGAGAACAAGTTGACAGGGTACTGTGATGCTGATTGGGCATCATGCCCAAATACTAGAAGATCAGTCACAGGTTTCTTGATCAAACATGGTGAATCCTTGATTTCTTGGAAGTCAAAGAAGCAAACAACAATTTCAAGAAGCTCAGCAGAATCGGAGTACAGAAGCATGGCCTCCACTGTCTCTGAAATAATGTGGATTGCTGGATTATATAAAGAATTAGGTGAAGAATTGGAGATGCCAGTGGAGCTTTTTTGTGATAGTAAAGCTGCACTACAGATAGCAGCAAATCCAGTATATCATGAGAGAACAAAACACATAGAAATAGACTGTCATTTCATTAGAGAGAAGATTCAAAAGGGACTGATTAAGCCTCTGTTCTTAGGTACACATGAGCAACAAGCAGATATAATGACAAAAGGGCTACACAGATCACAGCATGAATATCTTGTTTCCAAGCTGGGGGTAAAATAGATATTTTTGTACCTGTCAGCTTGAGGGGGAGTGATAAAATAGGAGCTGTGACTTAGTAGTTAGTTAGGAAGTTGTTATCTTGTTGTAACTAGTAGTTAGTAGTTAGTTAGAAAGTTGTTATCTTGTTGTAACTAAGAGGTTAGTTGTAACTAACTAGTAGTTAGAGGATTAGTAAAATATCTAGGACATGTATATATAAAGTGTATTGGGAAGCCTCTAGAAACAACACAATATTTTCTAATATTCTTCAACATAGCAGAATGCCCTAATTTCTCTCTTCCTTCTTCTTCCTTTGTACTCGGTCACTGTCACTAACTCGATACTCACTTAGTTACTAATTCGATGTTGTTTTCTTCAGAAAGCTCCAACCTTCAAAATTGAATTACCATTTTGCCCTTTCACTAAATTAAAATATTATAATTTATTTAATTAATTAAATAATAAATAGTAAAATTTTAATTCACTCCAGACTTAATTACATGTTTTAGGTTAAAAACAAAATTTCACATGACTAGATAAACAAAACGTCAAAACATTCCAAATTCTTGGCTACATTAATTTAGAAACAATGAATCTTTAAAGGAGTCTACCTTCTTAAATGTTATCATACTAAATTCTAATAATAGCTAAAATAAATGATAGCAAAATATAATTTCTCTCATTTTACAAGCTTTCCAAAAGTTCATACATTTTCGAAATGATTATAAATAATTAAAAATTAATAACAGGTACATAATTTAATAAAATAATTACTATGATAACTTACAACAACTTATGGCTCTGTATGGTTTTCTATAATGTAACACTAATGTTATAAGTTCAAAAATGCTTTAAAGAAATAATAATAATTTCATGAAGAGTCTTTTTCACTATCCTCTACTGTGTAGTACAATGTATATTATTTATTTATGAATTATTTATTAAATTAATAAATTATTTGATCCAACTCTTTTCACCTCCTTAGGAGTTAAAGGACCTTTGGTTTGCCTTCTGATCTCATCAACAACTTATATAAATGAACTTTTAAAATAAGAAACGATTTTTCAATAATCATATTTTGTGTATGTAGTCATTTTCTTCTTTAGTTTTTCTTAGAGTTCTTGATTCCTTTCAAGAGATATATTGTAGATGTCTTTATCAATAAATTGTATTACTTTATAAATAATAAAATTACAGGCTATATGTCGTATTTTTTTATTCAGGTGATCAAGAGGTTGTGATTTTTATCTTGTCTGTTAGTTTATTCTTCCTCATATATACTGCTAATGATCTAGCTATAGTTGAACCTAATTTTTAATTCTTGGTTTAATAGTTGTTCTTAATTGAAATATTTTTTCTTATGGAACATAACATTTGAAGATATGAATTTATTTGTACAAGATAAGAATTCACGTATAAGTTTTTTTTTTATGTCATAAAGTGAAACCTGACGGGTTCTATTATTTTCGTTATGAGATTTTTAGTTTTGTAACAGGATGGGATGGCTAATTCACATTTCGTATTCATTTTGTCATTGTCCTATTGATGTGTTGAGTTCGTGAGAAAAAAAATATAACTTCCTCAAATAATATAGCTATCAATTAAAGTATTTTTCTGATTAACTATTTTGTGATACGAACTTAAAATAAAATTGGAGATCAACGTACTAACACACGTTCACGAAAATTAGTATTTTAGATAACTCCAAAGCTCATGTTTCATTTTTTTTAATGACTGTAGTCTCTAACAACAACTATCAATTAACTCTGAGTTTTGAACTTGCTCAACTACTTAATTGATCATTAAATCATACCCTTAGATGATATTTCATTTTTTTAAAACAATAAACAAGGATATTTAGGAATTAAAGACAATCCCAAAAGAGATTGTATAAGCATCAGATTCAAAAGCTTGAATACAAGATTCATGCTGTAATTATAATTTTAAACTTAATGCAGGAAGAAGGTTGACCTGCATCCGCGACCCCCCAAAATATCCTTTTTAGAAAAATCAACCCTCCTCACCGCGTCCCACAACTTCACAGTTCCAAACCCAGGTTCAGACCTGCACCGCCCCATCGCCATCCTACTATGTAGAAAAAAAAGTGTAGAACTTTTCCTCACGGCAAAGTGCAAACACACTATGTGGTAACAAACTGTACTCCGTGTCAAATTAGTTGGTCATTTTACTAAAAATATATATACCAAATTACTTATTTACTTACTGAATCAAGATAAAATTAATTAAAATTTTCTCATTATACCTCTAAAATTAATCATATTTTTCATAAATTATCTTGACTACCATCAATATAGATAAAGGATAAATTAGTAAAATTATTCATCTTATGTATGATTTCTTAATCTATGTCGCTAGTACTCCCTCCATTCATTTTTACTTATCTACTATAATAAAAATAGGTATTCAATAATATTTATTCAATTTATAAAATTAAAAGATAATTTATAATTTTTAATTTATTTTTATTATTAATTAATAGTCATTTCTTAATTATATTTTTTAAGATATTTTATTTATTATATTCAAAGACAGATATAATAAAATTATTCCCTTATTTATAATTTATTAAGAATTGTGTAAAGTGCGGCTAAATAATGATGGACGGAGTGAGTATTAGTTAGCAGTCAGACCTGTTTCACGCGAAGAGGCGGCTTGTCTCTCTGTGGTAATTTTTTCAAGGAAATGGAACTTGCTTCTTTCCTCGGCAATTGCATCTAGTTTCTCCATTATCTGTTTCATCCTTTTCCCAATTTTGTGACGGAAATTGATAATTCCTGGATGATAAAACCCTAATCGAGATTGTTCGAATCTTCTTGCCTCATTTTTACATTCGCCCAATATGTCATCAATTTCATAGGCAGCAGAATTGAGTTTCTGCAACCAATTCTCTATTGCCTTGTCCTTCAATTGCTTCTCCTGAGCATCTTGAAGTACAGCTTGAATTGTGGAAAACACACTCGAGAGCTTTTCAAATTCCTTTTCGAAACCGAAAAGCAATACAAGTTTATCTTGGATGAAAGAAGTGATATTTTGTAGCAGAACTTGAAGGAAAGCTTCCGCCATCAATGTATAGAAATATTGGGCAATTCAAAGTGGTTGGTTTGTTCAGTTGAGCAGTGTGTGGACTTTATATTTCATGAAAACTGCACATACCGACACTCTTAATTGCCGGAATTCTCCGTCCGTATTAACTTCTTTTGCTATTGACTTTTTTTATTTTTTTACTTGGTGCTCCTATTCCTTAGGAAAACAATTTTTTGTATATAAAAAATAAAGTATTTTTTTCAGTTTTAATTTATTTATTTAATATTTACTTTACATGAAATTTAAAAATACTTAAAGTTTGCTAAAGATATTAAGAATACATCAAGATTTTCTTAATTGTCTTTGATTTTTGGTACTTGGTATCACCTGATTTTATTGAGTTTTTATTTTTGATATCTCGCATCATGAGTTGTCTAATATGTTTTGATTATTACACTATTTTATTACTTCAGTGTGTTAGTTACTATATTTTGTATACTATTTTCTTTTTTATATTTGGGTTTGCTACACTCTGAGTATCTTTTGAAAACAATCTTAACTAAGGTCTGCATACACTCTACTCTCCTCAAACTCCACTTGTGAAATTTTACTGAATATGTTATTGTTATTGTCGTTTTAAACATTTCATATGTAAAATTGATATGAAATAGCTGTCAAAAAAGATAAAACAAACAATCATTTTGAAATGAACTAAAAAAAAATTAAGATAAAATAGATAAAAACAAAGCAAATATATATTTTTTAAATTGAGAAAGGAGATTACAAGGTAGACAATTATACCTCGCCAATAAAATAAAAGTTCTGACCAACCTTCAATTGAGTTATTAAGATTTCAAAAACATAATAATTATTATATTAGCTATGGATATAAACTCTCTCTTTTTCTGCTTTATAAAATAGGGCAATAAACTTTATTGTTAAACTCTTTTCAGCCTTTCTCTCTCTCCTTGTGGTTAGAATTCAAAATGTGGTTATCCACTTTCTCAACTACACTGGCAGTTGCTGTTTCAGTTCCTTCCTCTCTTATTCCACAGGTAACTTTTTTCTAATTTTGTTGGGAATTTAGAATTATATCATTTGATTAGTTGATTACTTTGTAAATGTTGTTTTACTATTAGAAAAAAAATCACATTTATGTTTTCTACTCAATTTATTTCCTGATTTCGTTTGATTTTGTCGAATATATTGTAGGATTTCATCATGAGAAAGTCTAAATTGAAGAGAAATGTGAAGATCTCAAGAAATTTTGAATTTGCGATCAGTTGTTCCGGCGATAAAGCTGCTTCAATTGGGTTTGATGTGTCATTCCCTAAGGACTACACGGAATTACTTCAACAAGTATTCATTCTATTCACTTTTTCCCATAATATTGGGGGCAGGGGTAGGGGAAATGGGGGAGGGGATTTCAAGGTGGGGAATTGAAATGTATGTACTAACAGTTCCCACTTTTTGCACTCACATTAAAAGGAAAAGGCTTTACCAACGAGGATTGTGGAGTGGTAAGTACTTCTTGATGTTTAACCAGAAGTCTTGGTTTCGAGTCCCTCTGGTACGCAAATCACCTTTTTTAGGGAGCACTTTACCCTCCAATATGAGACTTTTCGGTGCGAATCCGGATTTAGTCGGGTTTCAATGCGGATACCGAATGGGAAAAAAATAAAAATAAAATGAAAAGGCTTTTTTTTTGTAAAAGAAATAATAATAAAAAATGCCCCCTTTTCCACCAAGTTATTGCTAACGATACTAGGTTACCTTTTCATATTTCCCTCAACTATTGCAGGCAGATTAAGGTACTTATTTGCCAGGGGCAGAGATAGAGTATTACTTGCGGGTTCGGATGAATTCAATAGCTTTTGCTTAGATGTTGTATTTGTATTAGGAAGTCCATTAAATAAGAATAAATACATAATTACAAACCCAGCAACGAAGACGAGCTATGAGTTCGGTGGCAAGTTCTGAACCCATAAACTTCAAATCTTGGCTCCACTTGTATTAGTTGCTACAGTGCTCAAAGTGTTGAGAAGTAGACTGACAGAATGTGGAGCGCTTGAAATCTTAGGAATATTTTCTTTAACATGTGAAGAATGGTTAACTTAGTTGCTAATTGTGAAGAAGGCCTACCATATTGGAGTTTCTAAAGCCCATATTCATAGTCTTTTGAGTTTGTAGTCAAATATATGAAGGATTTTTTAATACACAGATAAGATAGGAGGATGAAATTAAGTTAAATAATAATATACGGCAATGAAGTAGTATAATGCGACTCCTAGGTGAAGTTACTGAGAATGATTCTAATTCTCTAGTAAATCTGAAGTAGATCATATACTGAATCATTATAGTTATTGCTAGTTTTTCTCTAAATAAAAGAATAAACTACTTGCTGCCTTTCGAATGTTTGCCATGGTTTCTGTTATATCACTTTGATCGCCTTCAGAATGGGAATTCCACCCTGACTTGATAAAAAGTGTGTCTATCCGCACCATGTATCTCTCATGCAGCCTTGAGAAGACTATTTTTCGTGTGGGTTCTTATCCCAAAGCCATTATAAATGAGGCATTGTTGTGTGCTTATGAGACTGGTTAATTACCAATACTTGCTTGAATTCCTTAATATAAGCTAATGTACTTAGTCTCCTTGACCTAACTGGTTCTTGCTGACTGTAAATTTCTCATAATTGAAGGCTCTTATCCCTCTTGCTGCAAATTCATATATTACATCTGGAAATTTCATGCTACCGTTTGTACCTTTTTATGTACGTCATGTCTGATTTACATCTAATAGACTATGGTTCTGTTAAGCCTTTGCACTTCTCAAGATTTTCAACATTTATGTTTGTAAAATGTGCAACTGAAACTTTTTATGGAGCTGTTATCAACTGCCAAATATGTCCACTTTTGGGGCTTAAAATCGGAATGTAGATGATAAGTGAAAACATGATTTAACACTCACTAAAAGACATAACAGTTCATGTCCATTACATGATAATTTTTTCGTTCTAAAATTCTTGAAATGTATGTATATTACAACCCTAAACTTTTTCTATTTTCAAATTTCCATTTTATGAATAATGCTTATCTTGTTTCTCATTGCATACTCATTTTATTCACTTCACTTTCTTAAGTCTGTGCTGCAGTTCTTCAATCATAATTCCAGAATTTCATGTTTAACAGGCTAAAGAAGCAACTGAATTGGCATTGAAGAACAACAGACAACTGATGGTCAGTCAAATTCCCTGTATATCTTCAAGTGACAACAACACTTTAAAGAAATGATACGGTATCCATACTTTCCGTGGACTTAAAGAGCAAAAACTTTCTTGTACCAGGAAATTGAATTTCCAACTGCTGGATTGGGTTCTGTACCAGGTTATGACAAATTGTCCTCCTTACTTGCCAGTTTCTCCTGATTTTGGCATGTGAAGATCGGTATAATCTACACTAGCTCGCTGCTTTCCCATTCATGTCAGTTGATTTCACTCTGGTGTTAACTATCAACAGGTGACGGTGAGGGTGGAACAGAAATGACTGGAAGTATGCAACTAATACGTGAGTTCTGTGATCTCTTGATTATACCGGAGAAAGCCACAAAGACCAGAATTGTAAGTCTGGTTCTGAATGAATTTTATAGTATACACTGTGAGTCTCGAAAAGGCTCTCTTGCTGGTATTGCATTCTATTGGAGGAAGCAACTATACATTCTATTGGAGGAAACAATCATCTGGTTCGGAAAAGAAATAAGGAAAACTTTAACCATAAAAGAAGTACTCAGAATATTAGCGAGGAAAAGCTGTTGCTTAATCCTTAACTGTTGGACTGTACTGCATAGAGTGTGTGCTTAATTCTTCTATTTGCCACATTATACAACATAAACCGAAATTCGGCTATTTGCAGAGTTCATCCCTCGTGTCCATGCATGAGCTTTGCCATTGTTAATTATTTCTCTATTCGCCGCATCAATCTACCTTGATTTCTTGTTTTGCGTGTAAGCTCATTACAACTAAGACAAGAAGCTGAAGATGTTTCATATTAATGTTAAACGAATGGTGTTTCAAAGCTGGCAGCCGTGCTTTTACCTCTTATCTTATTGCTCCATAATAGTTTCATCTTCTTGTACATCAAAATTAGTGTTCCCTGTTAATGTTTGTGATCACCTCTTTTCCCATTAAGCTCTTTTACTCTACCAGGTGCGATCTATCAAACTTGCATTAAACCTTTCAGTTTTTCCCGGAGGCTAATGAAGTGAAATTTGCAAGACAATCAATTTTTGGAGGAGCATCTTTTAAGTTGGACTATTTGACAAAGCCTTCTTTTTTCGAGGATTTCGGTTTCGCCGAAAAGGTCAAAATGGTTGACCGTGTCAAGCCAGAAGATGAACTTTTTATAGTCGCCTATCCATATTTTAATGTCAATGGTAACCTGAACTCTTACACCTCAGTGTATATCAAGTGATCGATTTCACAGAAATATTATGATGGCATCATTTATTTCTGCAATGTAGAGATGCTTGTCGTGGAAGAGCTATACAAAGCAGCAGTGTCCAACACTTCTAGGAAACTGATTATATTCAACGGAGAGCTTGATCGAATAAGATCTGGCTGTATCCCTTCTTAGCACCATTTTTCCTCTTTTAATCCGATCAAAGAATAAAAGTTTCTTATTGCTCTGCATGATTGTCTGCATATTGTGGTAATGAGTAACCTGTTGCACCGGAAATAGGATGGACATTGTAGTATATATATATTGCTGCTTTTTAGAATTACAGAGAAGAAAAGAGATCTTCTTAACAATTGTTCAATGTTACTGTATTTCATGCTATCTTTGACCAAAATAAGATTATCCACCATTCTTCTATCCGAAGCTAGCTGCACTATCCAAGACTCTTTTTCCTGAAATGGAGACGGTATATTATATTCACAATTTTAAAGGACTAAATGGAGGAGTCCTGTTCAGGTAATCTCTTTTACCAAAGCTTGGAATGACTGAACTATTTGTTAGATTGTTTATTATTACTTGAGTTTAGCTCGTTTTCTTGTTTACTTTGACTGTCTTTTGAAAACCAGGTGTTACCCTGGCCCTTGGAAAGTTTTCCGAAGAGTAGGAAGTACCTACATCTGCTTGCATCAACAGGAATCAATGCCATCCTTGAAAGAAGTTGCTTTGGACATCCTTCCATCAGTTTGATTGTTTTAGTTTATAAATTACACTGCGAAAAGTGTTCAGTTTGCCTTCTTTCTCCTGTAATTTTAAGGAAGAAAAACTTTTGATATCTGTGTTCTTTTGTGACCTATGTTATTGCAGAATTCTTATATCATGCATTATCCAAATTCCTTTACAGTGTAAATATATTGATTTCGTTACACCTGTAATACATTTGTATATTAACCTTGAAAACCAAGTTGTTGAACACATCACTACCAGAAATTCTCCAATTTCTGACATCCTTTTCCTTTGGAAAACGGTCAGGATAAACTCCGGCACCGTTCAAACGGTTCTTGATCCTTCAGGAAAATAGCTAGTCAGAGAAGGCCCCTGTCTTTGTGTATATGAAGGGACTTGAGTCCTTTTTGGTACAAGTAGACTACTTGAGTGGATGACTATTTGAATGGGTCCAAAAGACTATTTAATGGGTCCAAAATAGGTAGTTATAGGTATTAAGTTATTGGTAGATTAATCAAAATGCACAAAGTTGATCACCAAGCGACAAGAAAAGATAATTTATTATATTATAAGTCCATGCCCTGCTCAAGTCAACTTTGAACTGTCCATACTTCATTCCAACATCTTACTTTGTTTCAAGAGATTCATTGTTTACAATTCCAGTAATCTAGTCTATGTTATAGTAAATTCAACATATGGCTGAGGCTTTCCTTCAAGTTCTTCTAGATAATCTCACTTCTTTCATCCAAGGGGAACTTGGATTGGTTTTTGGTTTTGAGAAGGATTTTAAAAAACTTTCAAGCATGTTTTCTATGATTCAAGCTGTGCTAGAAGATGCTCAAGAGAAGCAACTGAAGTACAAGGCAATAAAGAACTGGTTACAGAAACTCAACGTTGCTGCATATGAAGTTGATAACATCTTGGATGAATGTAAAACTGAGGCAGCAAGATTCAAGCAGGCTGCATTGGGGTGTTATCATCCACGGACCATCACTTTTCGTTACAAGGTGGGAAAAAGAATGAAAGAAATGATGGACAAACTAGATGCAATTGCAGAGGAAAAGAGGAATTTTCATTTGGATGAAAGGATTATAAAGAGACAAACTGCTAGACGGGAAACAGGTACTCATCTTAATTTTTATTTTCTAAAAAAACAAGTATTACAAATTGCAGAGGAATGAAGGAATTTATATTCATTTTATTGGAAATTATTAAAGTCATGTGTGTTTTTAAGCTGAGGGGAAGTTTCAAAGATTCTGTCTAATCTAAATGTTTGTCTCAAGAGTTAATGATTAACTTAATTTTTATGTGATCATATAGAAAGGAATTTCATAAATAAGATAAGTTAGGAATTCCTCTAAACATCCCAGAAAAATATATTTTGTCCTCTTAAATCACTTTCTGCCTTGTGGAACTCACTCACTCAGCATGATTTTCTCAATTCTATTGTGCAAATATCTTCTCTATTTTCTGCTGACTCCTAATGTAACACCTTTCTCGTTTGGAGCAGGTTTTGTTTTAACTGAAGCAAAAGTTTACGGAAGGGACAAAGAGGAGGATGAGATAGTGAAAATCTTGATAAACAATGTTAGTGATGCCCAAGAACTTTCGGTACTCCCAATACTTGGTATGGGGGGACTAGGAAAGACAACACTTGCCCAAATGGTCTTCAATAATCAGAGAGTGACAGAGCATTTCAATCTAAAGATATGGGTTTGTGTCTCAGATGACTTTGATGAGAAGAGGTTGATTAAGGCAATTGTAGAATCTATTGAAGGAAAGTCCCTGGGTGACATGGACTTGGCTCCCCTACTGAAAAAGCTTCAGGAGTTTTTGAATGGAAAAAGATACTTTCTTGTTTTGGATGATGTTTGGAATGAAGATCAAGAAAAGTGGGCTAATCTTAGAGCAGTATTGAAGGTTGGAGCAAGTGGTGCTTCAATTCTAATTACTACTCGTCTTGAAAAGATTGGATCAATTATGGGAACTTTGCAACTATATCAGTTATCAAATTTGTCTCAAGAAGATTGTTGGTTGTTGTTCAAGCAACGTGCATTTGGCCACCAAACGGAAACGAATTCTGAACTTATGGCAATTGGAAAGGAGATTGTGAAGAAATGTGGGGGGGTGCCTCTAGCAGCCAAGACTCTTGGAGGTCTTTTACGCTTCAAGAGGGAAGAAAGTGAATGGGAACATGTGAGAGATAGTGAGATTTGGAATTTACCTCAAGATGAAAATTCTGTTTTGCCTGCTCTGAAGCTGAGTTATCATCATCTTCCACTTGATTTGAGACAATGTTTTGCATATTGCGCGGTATTCCCAAAGGACACCGAATTGGAAAAGGGATATCTCATCACTCTCTGGATGGCACACGGTTTTCTTTTATCAAAAGGAAACATGGAGCTAGAGGATGTGGGTAATGAAGTATGGAAAGAATTATACTTGAGGTCTTTCTTCCAAGAGATTGAAGTTAAATCTGGTAAAACTTATTTCAAGATGCATGATCTCATCCATGATTTGGCTACATCTATGTTTTCAGCAAGTGCATCAAGCAGCAGTGTCCGCCAAATAAATGTAAAGGATGATGAAGATATGATGCTCATTGTAAAAGATTATAAAGATATGATGTCCATTGGTTTCTCCAGAGTGGTGTCTTCTTACTCTCCTTCGCTCTTTAAAAGATTTGTCTCGTTAAGGGTGCTTAATCTAAGTAACTCAGAATTTAAACAGTTATCGTCTTCCATTGGAGATCTAGTACATTTAAGATACCTGGACCTGTCTGGCAGTAAAATTTGTAGTCTTCCAAAGAGGTTGTGCAAGCTTCAAAATCTGCAGACTCTTGATCTATATAATTGTCAGTCGCTTTCTTGTTTGCCAAAACAAACAAGTAAGCTTGGTAGTCTCCGAAATCTTGTACTTGATCACTGTCCATTGACTTCTATGCCACCGAGAATAGGATTGTTGACATGCCTTAAGACACTAAGTTACTTTCTTGTGGGCGAGAGGAAAGGTTATCAACTTGGTGAACTACGAAACTTAAACCTCCGTGGTGCAATTTCAATCATCCGCCTTGAAAGAGTGAAGAACGATACGGAGGCAAAAGAAGCCAATTTATCTGCAAAAGCAAATTTGCACTCTTTAAGCATGAGTTGGGAAGGACCACACAGAAATGAATCAGAAGTTAAAGTGCTTGAAGCCCTCAAACCACATCCCAATCTGAAATATTTAGAAATCATTGGCTTCAGTGGATTCTGTCTCCCAGACTGGATGAATCACTCAGTTTTGATAAATGTTGTCTCTATTCTAATAAACGGTTGCGAAAACTGCTCGCGCTTACCACCCTTTGGTGAGCTGCCTTGTCTAGAAAGTCTAGAGTTACAAGACGGGTCTGTGGAGGTGGAGTATGTTGAGGATTATGTTATTCATTCTGGATTCCCTCCAAAAGAAAGGTTTCCATCCCTGAGAAAACTCCATATAGGTGGCTTTTGTAATCTGAAAGGATTGCTGAGAACGGAAGGAGAAGAGCAATTCCCCATGCTTGACGAGATGAAGATTTCGGATTGCCCTATGTTTGTTTTTCCGACCCTTTCTTCTGTCAAGAAATTAGAAATTTGGGGGGAGGCAGATGCAAGAGGTTTGAACTCCATATCTAATCTTAGCACTCTTACAGCCCTCAAGATTTTCAGTAACCACAAAGTGACTTCACTGCTAGAAGAGATGTTCAAAAGCCTTGAAAATCTCAAATACTTGAGTGTCTCTTACTTAGAGAATCTCAAAGAGCTGCCTACCAGCCTGGCTAGCCTCAATGATTTGAAAAGTCTGAATATTCGTTATTGTTATGCACTAGAGAGTCTTCCCGAGGAAGGACTGGAAGGTTTAACTTCACTCACTGAGTTATTTGTTGAACACTGTAACATGCTAAACTTTTTACCCCAGGCATTGCAGCACCTAACAGCCCTCACAAGTTTAAGAGTTATTGGTTGTCCAGAAGTGGCAAAGCGGTGTGAGAAGGGAATTGGAGAAGACTGGCACAAAATTGCTCACATACCAAATGTGTATATTGGTTAGTCTTGATCTGTTTTTTTTGTTGTTGTTGTTTTTGCTTTCTGAGGTTCTTTGTTTGTGAGTTTCCAACAAAGGTTATGCTCCTGTCATTGGATGTAGTTTTGTAATTTTCTTTTGGAAACAAATCAACTATTAAGATCTATTATGTGATATCCATTCTTTCTGTACTTGCTGCTTGCTGTTTTATTCGATATGCATTAGTTCAATATTTTACACTGCTACAGAGAGTGTAACAGGGTAGCGAATACCCTCGCTAATATTGGCCCTAGCAGAGACAAGGTTAAATTGTATCAAACTTTACATGAATTGCCCAATCAAGCCAAAGGATGGAGCCTTATGGATAAACGGTACCAATTTGTGAACTTCAGGGTAAGGCAAATAAAAAACAATTCCATTTCTGAGGAAAATGAATAGACAGAACTATTATTTTTATTTCTGAGGGAAATGGATAGATAGCGCTATTATTTTTATTTTTTACTTTTAGTGTTGATAATGGTCGATGTTGGTTGGTTTTGATAATTTGACAAACTTAGGAAACAGGTAAGGGACCTGATTCCTTTGAGGACATTTGATTGATAATGACAACAGACAAATAGTATAAAACAAATCCTGCCAAGTTTGCAGGTCTGTGTGTGCACGGTCGAGTCCCTGTGCAGAGGGACAGTTGTCTACCCAATAGAATTCGTCCAACACAATGTATATCATTTATATATACATTCTTTACAACATTTCTCACTTGGCTTTATGGAATCATTGAAAAGAAAATTGCATTGAAGCTCATGCTCTCAAATATCTGAAATTTGCTCTTGAAAAAGACCAAAAACCTGATAGAGTTATCAATCACTTTGTTCTTATTTCAGAGTAGTAATTTCTTGGTCTTAATCTTGTAAGGTCTATTCCTAATCTATAAAGGAAATTAGATCATTTTACTATTTTGGTTTTGTTCATCTTGTCTAAATAACTAGAGTTAGTTATGGAGACTACATGAAGTCTAAGTCAGCTAGGAGTCTAGTGATTTAGCAAGCAATAGAGTTATTACTTCAAATCTGAGTGTAGCCGAGTTGTTACACATGAGAGGGAAGGGATGGTGAGTGCAATTCCTAGATTGCAAGAGCTTGTAATTTAAATCTTTGCTCAATTATTTAGTAAAGTTTTGAGCTGAAATCCTGTAGGACATGTCATGATTTTTCTCACTTGAGCAAGGAGTTTCCACGTAAAATCTTGTGTCTGATTTTACATTTCTGTTATTTAGTTTTCTGCACTGATTTTTAATAGAGGACCTGATCCCAACTGTTTGGTGAAAGCGTACATTCTAACAAGTGTGCTATCAAGCTACATGGAGAGGAATTCTCTCACTCATCTTGATTACTCGTGGAATATTATAAATTTCCTGAGGAGTAAAGATATGGACATGTCAACCTAAGTTTTTTGAGGAGGTTAGGTTTTATTTCCCCTACTTGAATGTATTAGCTAAGTTTTTTGAGGAGGTTAAGTTTTATTTCCCCTTCTTGAATGTATTCAGTTTTTGGATATTAATTTACAAAGTAGGGGTTAGCCAAACCCACCGCCACTACAAGAGGGCTTTAAATTAAAAATAATAATAATAATAAAGAAAAAGTCTCAAATATGTCATGAAACTTTGAGAAAAGACTCATTTATATCATCGATTAAAAGTTTGGCTCATATATGTTATTATCGTTTGAGAAAAGATTCATTTATGCCATTATTTTTAAATTCCGATTTTGCAAAACCAATCAAACAACTTTTAACACTTTTCAATTGGAGTTTTGAATCAAATTACTCTTTTTATTCCTTTTTTTCAAGAACACGTGAAGAACACCAACAATTCTAAATTTTCAACTTCTTCAATTTTTCACGAAATCACTTCAAATTTCAATAGTAGCATCCCTTCGAGCTAGATATTAAAACTCAATATCTTTTGAGCTCGGATTCAACCTAACCCAACAAGATACACTTAAAATTTCTTCAAAGTTTCAAAACTTTAACATCTTTAAATGATAGAATTTTCGTCACAACTCCAAATTACTTGAAATTTTGAACATGGACATAGTGTTTTCTGAGTCTATGCTCTAAATTTCAAGTAATTTGGAGCTATGACAAAACTTCTGTCATTAAAGGAGTTAAAGTTTTGAAATTTTAAGTGTGTCTTCTTAGGTGTTGAATTCGAGATCAAAAGATATTGAATTATGATATTTAGCTCGGAGGGATGCTACTATTGAAATTTGAGATGATTTCGTGAAAAATTGAAGAAGTTGAAAATTTAGAGTTTTAGTGTTTTTCATGTGGTATTGAAGAAGAAGAAGCAAAAAGAGTAAATTTGATTCAAAACTCTAATAGAAAAGTATTAAAAGTTGTTTGAGTGGTTTTGAAAAATCGGAGTTAAAAAATAATGGCATATATGAGTCTTTTTTCAAACGGCAATGGCATAGACGAGTCAAACTTTTAATGAATGATATAAATGAGTTGTTTCTCAAAGTTCGATGATATATTTGAGCTTTTCCCATGATATTAATAAAGTGAAAACAAATTTGCAAGTAAATTATAAAGGGATTCCTTTCCAATCAAAGATGCAAATAAAAAAAGAAAAGAAAAGAAATATAAAAAATTGGATGGGTGGTTAATAATTAATTAGGAGCTAATTAGTATAAAATATAGTTAATAAAAAAAGTTACTTAATAAAGAAAAGAAAAGAAAAAAAATATAAAAAATCAGATAGATAGTTAACAATTAATTAGGAGTTAATTAGTATAAAATATAGTTAATAAAAGAAAAGTTAATTAATAAAGAAAAGAAAAAAGTATAAAAAATTATAATTTCTGACGTGGCGCCACATGACTGCGAATGTAATACACCACATACTATGAGAGTTGTGTTATGCGTTCAGGGGGTAATAAATTCATTTTTAGGTAGTTTTGATATGTAATAGATCGTCATGATAGTTTAAGTGTGTAACTGATTTTTCGATACAACTTCAGGAGGAAATTTATGTCTTTTCTCTTTGATAATACTTGAATATTTTAGGCAATATATTTAGATATTTATATTGTCAATTGTCTAAATACAAGTTAATTTAAATAAAGATTACTAAAAGATTATTACTTTGAATGAAAGATTTTGATTGTGTTACTTTATCATCTAACATAGTGTTGCGAAGACATAGATATATTGTTCATTTTCACCCTTTTTGTTTCATTTTTTATTTTTCTACTATTTGTACGATGTGAAGAACAAAGTTTTCAAATAAAAATCAGAGTTTTTTCATTTACATTTGTGCTAAGCCTAATAGTTTTTTTAAACATGTGCATTCAATATTGATGGTAGTTTTTTGTAGTGTCAAAATTCAAATGGTTGGTGTGATGACAATTTTAAATAAGTGCTCAAAAGTACTTTTTTATTTAATCCAAATAATATAAAAATATTTAAAAATTAATATTTTAATTTAAAAACACTTAAAATAAGTCAGATTCGTAGAATCAAAACAAATAAGGAAAAAAAGAAAAGAGAAAAGAGATTCTTTAGTCAAGTATTATTTAGACTTATTCCTATAATTGGGAACATTTTCCCTATATATTACACTATGCATTTTAGCCGCCAATGTCTTATTTCAGCTTTAGAAAGAGGAAACTGCCAATGAGGAAGAAAAGGGGAGCAGTTGCTGTCAATGAAGAAAGAGAAGAAAGATAATTCAACCACAACAAAAAAAGAAAAACAAGTTGACAACTTGAGAGATTAAAAGAACCAAAAGGCCATGTTTTTTTGTGGAAAACCAACCCCACAAGAAAAGACACAATAGCTACCACTTTCCATGAATATGCATACCAATTTCCAAGCTAAACCATTTATTAAAGGTTTAAGTTATACATGCCATTTAACTATATGTTAAAATTGATTAGTTAAGATGACTAAATAAAATATGG
Organism: Solanum dulcamara; assembly: GCF_947179165.1. Classification (NCBI taxonomy): domain Eukaryota; kingdom Viridiplantae; phylum Streptophyta; class Magnoliopsida; order Solanales; family Solanaceae; genus Solanum; species Solanum dulcamara. The sequence goes on along the minus strand of NC_077241.1, from coordinate 71,560,039 downwards.
GACAATTTTAAGTGATCATCGATGACTTAAATTTTTATTAAAAACATATCAAAATTATTCTAATTTTTTGAATTTTATATCTAAATTATCACGTGTGCTAATTTTCTATCGAAAAAATTATTAAGTATTTATCAAAACACATTGCAACGTCTTTTTACATCATAGCCCCAACAGCCCAATGTTTATTCTACGTACTTTGTCTCAAAATCATATATTCATTATTTACCCATTGAACTTGTGCTACAATTCCAACCGCTAGCATGCTTTCCATTTTAAAACAAAAAAAAAAACTACAGATATTGAATTAAAAAACAAGTTTGATTCTCAAAAATCAAATAATTATGGAGTACATACTTGAGAAAACTGTGCCTTGTGGATCTGTTGTGTGTAAGGAAAAGTCAAATTAGGGCAACTTGAGACCAATAATTGAGATTCCATATGTGAAATTTCCATGAAATAATTGGATTTGTAATTACAGATTCATTGTTTACAATTCCCACACTAGCTAGACTCTCTCCACATATCTAATATTGTTAATAGTGAATTCAACATATGGCTGAAGCTTTCATTCAAGTTGTGCTAGACAATCTCACTTCTTTCCTTAAAGGGGAACTTGTATTGCTTTTCGGTTTTGAAAATGAGTTCCAAAGGCTTTCAAGCATCTTCTCTACAATCCAAGCCGTCCTTGAAGATGCTCAGGAGAAGCAACTCAAGGACAAGCCACTAGAAAATTGGTTGCACAAACTCAATGCTGCTACATATGAAGTCGATGACATCTTGGATGAATATAAAACTAAGGCCACACGATTCTTGCAGTCTGAATATGGTCGTTATCATCCGAAAGCTATCCCGTTCCGTCATAAGGTCGGGAAAAGGATGGACCAAGTGATGAAAAAACTAGATGCAATTGCTGAGGAAAGAAAGAAGTTTCATTTGCAAGAAAAGATTATAGAGAGACAAGTTGCTAGACGCGAAACAGGTGCTCATCTTATATTAGTATTACAACAACTTAGTTTATATTCATTTTTTGGGCAATTATCAAATTCGGAAAAGAGTCAAGTATACTCATGTTTTATCGAAAATAGTTTAAATATACATGTCGTTATATTTTTTTTTTGACAGCGGTAACTGTTTTTGTATCTATCATAAAACAAAACAGTGCATAGGTTCCACTGAAACAATATTAACAGGAGTATTCTATGTACTGTCCTGTGACTATAGAGAATCTAAAACATCAATGATAGAGAAAATAGCATTGAGTACAACTGCTTACACCAAAAACATAGCATCTAAGGTTCCTCTCCTTCCAAATTTTCCACTAGACACTAGCTGGGCCAATTCTCCATCTGATCCTATACATTGCATGTGTACCTGCTTCCCAGCTCAGGAGAGCTAATGTCCTATCCCAGGCTTAAACTATTTCCGATGGCACATGGGTATATTTGATCCTTTTCCATATCAAATTCATGTGTATTTATGGGGTGAGGAGAAGTTTAAAAGATTTTCAACCTGCACCTCAGCTCATCCATACCTCTTTATTGTGCAAAAATATTCACTATTTTCTGCTGACTCCTAATAAGCTTGAATGTAATAATATTCTCATGTGGACATTGTTTGTACCAGGTTCTATATTAACAGAACAACAAGTTTATGGAAGGGACAAAGAAGAAGATGAGATAGTGAAAATCCTGATAAACAATGTTAGTGATACCCAAGAACTTTCCGTCCTCCCAATACTTGGTATGGGGGGACTAGGAAAGACAACACTTGCCCAAATGGTCTTCAATAATCAGAGACTGACAGAGCATTTCAAGCCCAAAATATGGATCTGTGTCTCAGATGATTTTGATGTGAAGAAGTTGATTAAGGCAATTGTAGAATCTATTGAAGGAAAGCCCCTGGGTGACATGGACTTGGCTCCACTTCAAAAGAAGCTTCAGGAGTTGTTGAACGGAAAAAGATACTTGCTTGTCTTAGATGATGTTTGGAATGAAGATCAAGAGAAGTGGGCTAATTTAAGAGCAGTATTGAAGGTTGGAGCAAGTGGTGCTTCTGTTCTAACCACTACTCGTCTTGAAAAGGTTGGATCAATTATGGGAACTTTGCAATCATATGAATTGTCAAATCTGTCTCAAGAAGATTGTTGGTGGTTGTTCATGCAACGTGCATTTGGGCACCAAACGGAAACAAATCCTGAACTTATGGCAATTGGAAAGGAGATTGTGAAGAAATGTGGGGGTGTGCCTCTAGCAGCCAAGACTCTTGGAGGTCTTTTACGCTTCAAGAGGGAAGAAAGTGAATGGGAACATGTGAGAGATAGTGAGATTTGGAATTTACCTCAAGATGAAAATTCTGTTTTGCCTGCTCTGAAGCTGAGTTATCATCATCTTCCACTTGATTTGAGACAATGCTTTGTGTATTGTGCGGTGTTCCCAAAGGACACCAAAATGGAAAAGGAAACTCTAATCGGTTTCTGGATGGCACACGGTTTTCTTTTATCAAAAGGAAACATGGAGCTAGAGGATGTGGGTAATGAAGTATGGAAAGAATTATACTTGAGGTCTTTCTTCCAAGAGATTGAAGTTATATCTGGTGAAACTTATTTCAAGATGCATGATCTCATTCATGATTTGGCTACATCTCTGTTTTCGGCAAGCGCATCAAGCAGCAATATCCGCGAAATAAATGTAAAAGGTTTCGCTGAATGGGTGACTTCTTACTCTCCTTCACTCTTGAAAAAGTTTGTCTCTTTAAGAGTGCTTAATTTAAGCAAATTACAACTTAAACAGTTACCCTCTTCCATTGGAGATCTTATACATTTAAGATACTTGAACCTGTCTTACAATATGATGCGTAGTCTTCCAAAGAGGTTGTGCAAGCTTCAAAATCTGCAGACTCTTGATCTACGTAATTGCCAGTCACTTTCTTGTTTGCCAAAACAAACAAGTAAACTTGGTAGTCTCCGAAATCTTTTACTTGATGGATGTTCATTGACTTGTATGCCACCAAGGATTGGATCCTTGACATGCCTTAAGACTCTCGATAGCTTTGTTGTGGGAAGGAGGAAAGGTTCTCAACTTGGTGAACTACGAAATCTGAATCTCTATGGCTCAATTTCAATCAAACACCTTGAGAGAGTGAAGAATGATATGGATGCAAAAGAAGCCAATTTATCTGCCAAAGCAAATCTGCACTCTTTAAGCTTGAGTTGGGATGAACCATATGGATATGAATCAGAAGAAGTTGAAGTGCTTGAAGCCCTCAAACCACACCCCAATATTCTGAAATCTTTAAAGATCAGAGGCTTCATAGGATTCCGTCTCCCAGACTGGATTAATCACTCAGTTTTGGAAAATGTCGTATCTATTACAATTGATGGTTGCAAAAACTGCTCGTGCTTACCAGCCTTTGGTGAGCTACCTTGTCTAGAAAGTCTAGAGTTACGTGATGGGTCTGTGGAGGTGGAGTATATTGAAGAGGATGATGTTTATTCTGGAAGAATAAGGTTTCCATCTCTGAGAGAACTTTCTATAATCAATTTTTTTAATCTGAAAGGATTGGTGAAAAAGGAAGGAGAAGAGCAATTCCCTGTGCTTGAAGAGATGACGATTGCGGATTGCCCTATGTTTGTTTTTCCGACACTTTCTACTGTCAAGAAATTGAATGCTATTGGGGATGCAACATGTTTGAGCTCCATATCTAATCTTAGCACTCTTACTTCCCTCTGCATTGGCTGTAACGACAAAGCTACTTCACTCCCAGAAGAGATGTTCAAAAGCCTTATAAATCTCGAATACTTGGAAATCTTTGACTTCAAGAATCTCAAAGAGCTTCCTACTAGCCTCAAAAATCAATATTTATATTTGATTCAAATTTGAGGGAAGAACCATACTTTTCGAAAGAAAAAAATAAAGTTTGTATATTAGTCCAACGTGTATTTATTACAAGAGCGTATATTGACTCTTTAGAACTTTAGTTTGCTAGGATTAAAATAATAATATATTTGATATAATCTTTAAGCGAGGTATTAGAAGGATCGTGTGTGCACAGTCTTATTTCTAATTTGCGAAGGTAAAAAAACTCTTTTCGATAATTATTAGGTTCAAGTAAAGCATATCACAAATTAGAAAATAACACTAGCGAAGAAGTCATGCTGAAAACAAAGAAGGAATAGTAGCAACAATAAAATAATACGGCAACTGAAGTAAATGAAACATCACGTAATACTAAAATAGAATAATAAAATAGGAGGAGAGTAATAATAATAATACCGAAAATAAAATTAGACAACGCAAAACCTACTAATCTACTATCCTAATCCTTGACCTCCATATTTTCATATCTTGAGTCATGTTCTCGATAAACTTTAGGTGAGTTATATCTTATCTAATTACCTCTTCCCAAAACTTCTTCAATTCACTTTTATCTCTCCTTAAATTCACTACGGTTAACCTCTCACTCCTCACCGAGACATCTTAGCAGTGAGGATTGATCATGTTATTTCCTAAGTCCAGGACCGTCTCAACATGATTGAAAGCCTAAAGCCAAATTTTATAGGGAGACCTTAATTTTATGTTTTTATAATTGACATATATAAATTGAGAAATAATAACATATCAATGTAATCCTATTAGTGAAATTTAGAAAGAGTAGGATATACGTAGACCTTATGAACTAAAAATATAAATAATGCAAATTTTCAATTAAAAAATATAATATAAAGTTATAATTATAAAACTTGGCTCAAGAATGTACGCAATTGATTTAATAATATTAAAATAGTGTTGCGATGAATTTCATATTGAAACAGTGTTGACTTGTTGTCCTGCTTGAAATTGGAAGAAAACACCAAGAGCAAATATGATCTTTTTGTAAATTGACAATAGATTTTGCATAATGCGCAGAAAATATTTTTGAGACTTTAGAATATTCAATAATAAGACAGTAAGAATCATGAAACGGAATAAAAAAGATAAATATAAGAATAATAATGTGGATTCATATTAACCGTGAGGATATTAACGGGACAACAAAATAGGTAGTCACGTACGAAAAGAAGAAAAATAATTTTAAAAAATACTTTATATCATTGAAGGAATAATGTTTCTGCGAAGTTTTTGCTAATCCTAGCAGGCACTTTTGACTTACGAATGAAAAGGGTACGAAATCAAATTCAGATGAGTAGGATTCCAGAATCGATTTTGGCGTGAAAAGGTAACTTTAGAACGCTAAGGTTGGAGGGTGTGTTGTGAAATGGGAGCTTGGAGCTCAAGTTCCGAGATTTTTGTTTCCGCACGTCCTGCCAGAGCGGGATTAAACCTGTCAGGGCGGTGCCATTAGTGCGGGATGGTTCTGCTGTGGCGGGACAGTCATGACTAAAACGGAGAGAAACCTCACAAACGGTATTTTTCTAGAAAAAATTTTCTTCAGAGTTAAGACGCGACCCAAGGCACTTTTCCATCGATTTCTCACGAATTCTCGTGCTAAAGGTAATATAATTACTCCCATAATCCGTATTTCGATTCCTAGAGCCTATAATCATGGTTGGTAATCATTGGGGGAGGATTTTGACATGAAATTAATGGTGAAAAAAACCCTAGTTAGGATTTTTCTAGAAAAAATTTTCTTAAGAGTTAAGTGGCGACCCAAGGCACTTTTCCATCGATTTCTCACGAATTCTCGTGCTAAAGGTAATATAATTACTCCCATAATCCGTATTTTGATTCCTAGAACCTATAATCATGGTTGGTAATCATTGGGGGAGGATTTTGACATGAAATTAATGATGAAAAAAACCCTAGTTAGGCATTAGGATCATGGGTTTGGCCAAGGGGTGTAACGTTGTTATAATTCAAGTGAGTTAGGCCATTTTATTGATCCTTTGCATTATGTGCGATTGTTTTTAGATCAAGAACAAGCCGAATGAACTCGAAAAGGAAAGCTCCAGCAATTTAGAGTTTCGAAAGCTTGGTTTTGAGGTAGGTGATGGTTTTGTCCTCCCATATATGTTATATGTGCTTGAAAATTGCTTCACTGTATGCATATATGTATATGAATAGGGAAAGATGAAATGAACCATGCAAAATGACTATGTACTGTTTCTAGCTTGCAATGAACTTGTTCTTGCTAGATATGATTGTTGAACTATTCGCTGTAATTGTGATTGGCTGTGTATGCTTAAATCGGGTGTCATATTCTGACATATAATTGGATCGGGTGTCACGTTTCAAGAAAACCTTGGATCGAATGTCACATTTCGACACACTAATAGGTGTTTGTAGGTCCCATGAGAAAACCCTTCCTTGAAATTGCATGATAATTGGGACTGTTAATTTGTGTGTATGCTTATGTACTAGATATGAAATGATAAGAGGTAAGATACTCTTTATTTTATTAGTTTACTGTGTTGTAGTTACTTGCTCATGTCTCACTTACTGGCTAGCCGCGTGAGTCTACTAGTACACCGTTGCTTTTGTGTACTGATATTGCACTTGTTCTGTCTTGTTAAGTACAGGGCATCTTCCGGCGGCTGTTGAGAGACCTTGCATAGAAGATCCTTGACTACTATGAGCTATTCTATATCTTGGTCCTTCATTCAAGACTTAGACTTTCAAACACTTATTGATGATTTTGGGGTTGCATCCCCCGTTCTTTAGAATTGTTATTTCATTAGAGTTTTGGTACAATAACTTTCAGGTCCTAGGTGTTGATTTCTGCATAATTGGGTTGATTGACTAGATTTTCTGAGTTTATGGGAACTCAGTCTTATTTCATCATTTAAAACTTGTTTTCGCAACTTTAATTTGCTTATCTCTTGCAATTGCTGTTAGTTGGGCTGTAATAGTGGTTCTCCCACCGGAAGGTTAGTGTGGGTACCCATCACAGTGTGTTAGGATCGTGACGATAAAATTCTGAAAAATTCAAGTTGAAGTTAAATTTTAAAATTTTAAAGAATTTATATTAATTACTCACAGAAAATCTAAAACAATTCTAATTTATACTCATGGTCAAACATATTATAATTTTCAAATATAATTTTCCACTTTGAAAACAAAGTTATTTTATTAAAATCTTACAATAAAATATGATCAAAGAAATCAATGGATGCTGCGTAAAATGGAAAGGAGGAAGTAATACATTTTCTTAATTAGTTAAAATGAATCAGTTAGAATATATATATAGTTAATATGGTTGGATTAAAAGCATACACCCTGTTTCCCTCCATTTCATATTAATTGATCATTATATTAAAAATAATTGTATCATATTAGTTGTTAATTTTACTAAATCAATAAAACATTAATTAAATTTTTCTATATTACCCTTATAATTAATTTTTTTTTAAATGTTCACATTTATTTATAAAGTTCCCAAAAAAATTATTAAGAAGTTTATTAGTAAAAGTATCTTTTATTTATGATTTTTTAAGTATAGTAATTTTGATGTTAAAAAGATTTTTTTATCCATGAGCAATGAATTTTGATATATTAAATGTATTTGTATTTATAAATTAAAAAGTGATCAACTAATTTTGAACTAAATAAATATATATCTGTCAGAAAGAGTAAAAAACTAAGACAGTGTTGAAATATTAAATTAATATAGACTCAATAATACGTCTATAATTGCCGTCACCTCTGTTCTTCTCTAATGTGACCCCATCTCAACTTTCTCCGATCCCCACTTTCTTTATCACTTGACACTTTTCTACCTCGTTTTTCTTGCATCCCAAACAACAATAAGATAAACTAATCTTTATTTGGCATTCACTAAAACAAACTACTATTACTACTATAACAAAGGTGCGTTACTTATTTGGGGCTGCCTTTGAATAATAAATTATAGATCTGAAATTGGGTTCTGAAAATCTTGTTAACTATGACCATGGAAATGTGGAGTTTTTTAATTTCTTTGTTTTCAAGTTGTTGTTTAGTGACTTGGTTAAATAGTGTTTGGGGCGGAGCCTGTTAGAATCCAGAGGTTCATCTAGATATATATGGTTAAATTATTTATTTATTTTTTGGTATTTAATTTTTTTAGTGAAAATTATGACCCCTCATTAGCATTATGACTTTTATGTAGTTGTCATTAGTGGGCGCCTTGAACACACGGAATTCCCTATTCTTGAGAATTCTCTTTTGTCAATTCGAAAGTCAGCTTTTTGAGAAATTATTTCGTTCAAAAAGTCTCATTCTGATTTGCTTTGGAAAAGTAGTTTGGTAAACGACCAATTTTGTTTGTTCACCACTATGTTTAATTGCTGTTTTATCTATGGAACAGGTTGTAGTTAACGAGTTTGTTTTCTTCAAAGATTGTGCAGTATCGTTTTTGGGTAAGTGAGAATTGATTCAATCTGCTTAAGAATATATTCTCACAGAAAGTTAACTGTACGAGGAGCACATCTTTCTTGCTTATCTGTTTCTTAGATTCTGGAAGGAATTTTAATTTTTTTACAGAGCACAATTACAAAGAACAGGGTATATGAGAAAAGTGTGTGTTTTTCCCCTTTTTGGTGATATTGTGTTGAAGAAGTGAACAAGTTTCAAGAATTGGGTCAATCTTGAATTTTGTTGAAACTCTTTGGTAGAGCTTTTCTTGGTTGTGCAAGAAAAGATGGGTTCTTTTCCTGGGCATGTTCTTCCTGGAACACTGTTTCTTGTGATTGGTGTGTGGCATATATGGTCTGCTCTGGTTAGGTATTCATCAAATCCCAAGTCATTCAGGGTAAGGGTTTGGAGCCCTGTTCCAGGTTTTGATGGGAAGCTGAAATATTTGGAACTTTATGTCATAGCAATTGGAGGTTTTATTGATTTCTGTATTGAGCTCTTCTATTCGACCCACCTCAAACTTCTCGTTCATGGGGTTTTGAATCCTACTCATATGAATAACTTTGAGCATTCTGGAATGCTTCTCATGTTCGTCATCTTCGGTTTGATTGTGCTACTTTCAGAGAAAACAAGGTTAGTTTTCCTGATTTACAATCTTCTTGACTTTGGTGCTTGTTGGCCTAAGGGTATTTTTTTAGATTATATGTTAGTGTAGAAGTGAAAAGATTTAGACAATTGCTCTTCTAATTAGTTTTTGATCTTGTGGAAATCAACTGTTCACATGTTCAACCTAGTACTTTTTTTGACTTGTGATGCTGAACCATAAAGTTAATACTTGCCAACTCTTTTTCCTTCTCTATCATCACAAGTGAATTGTGAAGTTGCTAGATATGGTGCTTGATATGATAGAAGGTTGAGTGAAATTATAAATTTGATTGATTTCTAATAATTATTTACTGATAGGGACATGGGCTCTGACTTTTCTATTTGTAAAGAACTTATACATAGAACCTTCTTTCTTTGTATGTGAAGATGAACAGAAGATTGAATGAGTGTCCAATATCCTATTGTAATCATTTTTTGTTTTTACTTTTAGTGTTCTCGTCATATTTAGGGAAGTACATTGAGTTCTTCAGCCTAGTTAGAACTTATTGGAACTTCGTATACACTGCATGTTCTCGGCATATATATGGAAGTACATTGAGTTCTTCAGCCTAGTTAGAATTTATTGGAACTTCATACACACTGCATAGTTCTTTTTTAGGCATCAATATAGTTGTTTATACAATTTTCTCAAGAACTATGATCTAAATTTTGTCAAGTAATTCATATATTGTCAAGTTGGGTTACTGCAAATCAAGTAACCATACCTTTGAAATAATTATATGCATGTAAGTCCTGTTTGAGGAAGACTGTTCCACCATCCCCATAACAAAAGTGGAAATGACAGATTCCAAGCAAATATAGGTGGTTTTCCTCTCTTCTCCCAAGGAAAATGACGAAATTCCAGTCTTGTAACTGCCCTTTCTTGATTTGTCCTATGGATACTCCATCCACTTTCCTTTTTATTTCTCTTTTCCTGTTACTAGACATCCACATCTTTAGGCATTTCTAGTCTTAAGCAATAGTAACCCTTCAAAGTTAAAGGGAAGCAGTCAAAACAGGCATGGTAACACATTCTTCTAGCAAGATAAGCGTGGTACCAGTTAGGTATAACAAGTACTTGGAAACTGGCTGAACTAAAGAGCTTGCACTGGCAGTTGTAGGAACTGCAAGTCTGAATTTAGTCATATATCGTGTTAAAATTTGATTAGTTGGAACCAAAACTGAGCCATGCTCAAGAAAAGAAGTCAATTCTTGCTTTGTTAATCCTCTAGAAGGATAATACGTTCTTGAAATGAGTAGTCCCATTCACAAGTTCTAGAATCGATATGAAGAATGAGACTTGAGTCTGCAAGTCAATGAACATGCTTCTACTTGAAAACGTATTATTACAATCACATGACTCATCTAAAGTTTCTGGATGAACTAATACATGTAAGATGAATACTGTGTGTATGTTAAATTGATGATATTTGGTGTTTCTTCCGCCCACATCAATAATTCATTACCATCTTTCTTGCTGGCCGACAGAACAGGGGTATGAATTCTCTAGATTGCATACTACTTCATGTAATCCTTGGAAATCATGCTCCTAAACATGTTTTGGAATCAGTTTTTATATGAAATCAACATAAAGAAAAAAAATTACCCGTCATCAACCTTATCACACTTGTTTTTAAAGCCTGATAAGAATCAGTTTAGACAAGATAAACATGAATTAGTTGTGCTATCATGCAATGTGTTGGAACTCTTATAGTTAACTTATTTCCAGCAGTTCAGGAAATATTCAGAGTGGGATTACAGTTTGCATACCCTTTACCAAGTAAAACTGGAACTTTGCATTATTCACAATCATTTGGTGAGGGAGGGAAAATCTAAATGTAGCAACTACATACGTTCATTGCTTTAAGCACATGATTAATACCTTACAATTTCTTGGGGAGGTAAGTTCCAACACGAGTTGTCCTACTTTCAACTTGTATTAATCTTCTTGAGTTATCTATGCTACACTCAATTGTGTGGGAATATATTAGAACTATCTTGCCTAACTTTGAATATTTTTGTGTATATGATCTGTTTGTCTTGGATCTTCCATTCCATCAGTCTTTAACTCGATAATATTTGCTTTCAGTTTTCTTCCCTTGCCTGAAGGAGCTCTGTGCTTGATCGCTGCCACAGCATTCTCTGCAGAGTATTTCTTGTTCTTTTTCCACTCCACAACCCACAAAGGCCTCGAAGGGTACTATCACCTCATCCTTGTCCTCCTCATAGGCCTCTGCATATTGACGACTATCGCTGGAGCTCTTATGCCCACGAGTTTCCCTATTGACTTGGCTAGCGGCATTTCTGTAGCACTCCAAGGCCTCTGGTTCTATCAAACTGCATTCACTCTGTATGGTCCTATGATGCCAGAGGGTTGCCAGCTCAAGGGGAACGATGTCATGTGTCGTTCAGAAGATAGCGAAGTTCGAGGAGAGTTGCTAGCAAACTTCCAATTTTTCTCCATGATTTTTGTTGTCCTTGCTGCCACTGCTGGAGCTTATGGTTTTGCAGCTTCAGAGACTGGTCATTCAGATATTAGGAATTCTCATGTGCCTCTTGATGGTTAGGGACATTGACAGTACTCAGTAGTACGGGTGTACATGGATCGGGTTGGTTCAGATTTTTTACAAATCAAACCAAACCATTTGTGTCGGGTTATTAAATCTATAAACCAAACCAAACCAATAAAAGTCGGGTTTTTCGATATCAATTTTTCTCGGGTTTTTCGGGTTTTTTCGGATTTCTCGGGTTTTTCATAGTATCTAATAAAAAACACAGAGCAGTGCTTCTTAAAAAGAGCTCTAGTACAAAATATCAACATATAAGATGGAGGCACAACACGGTTTGACTCTTTTTAGTTAAAACCAAACCAACCCTATAATGGTCGGGTTTTTTTTTCAAACACCAAATCAAGTTAAATCAAATCACTAGTCGGGTTTTTTTTCCGTTTTGATTCGATTTGTCAGTTTGGTGCGGTTTATCGATTTGCCCTGTACAACCATACTTAGTAGTATTAGCCATTTTTGTAACATGTTCTTTGGATAGGGAAAGGCTTTTAAATGAGCATATTTAGCATGTTGCTCTTAAATGATTCATTTGTCTAGCCTGGTAAGTGTCAGTCTGACATTGAAAAAAAGACTATTGTTGTATTGTTACTTTAATCAAGGTATAGTTGCTGATAACTATGGACCAAGCACAAATAAATTTGACCAATTGTGGTAAATTACATTTACAAAATAACTTGTAACATTTCTCTCGGGTCCAATGGATATGGTAATCAGTTTTTTTATTAATTTTTTTTTAAAAAAAAAAAACTCTGAGGTATTTTGCTTTCTTTATATTTATTGTAAGTGAATTAAAAAAGGGACAATTTCAAATATATATATATATATAATAAATTAATTAGTTTATAATAAATATAGTCATGTTTTATTTATATAAAAAATAGCCAAAATCATAGAAAATATATAGTGACTATACAATATAGCTTGTCAAAAGTCATAAAAAATATATAATAACTATACAATATAAATTACTCATACATGAGATATATATACACTAAATATATATTATGATACATTCTATACATGAATATACCCAAATATACATATTCATATATCGAATAGCTATTTTTTTATAATTAAAATAATCCAATGGTCATCTGTATCCCTAAAACAATGTTGACTTATGTGGAGAAACAAGAAATAATTAATTAGACTCTAGTGAATCATTTCTTCTTTTTCATAATTTCGTCAAATTTAACAATCAAACGTTATCCGTATTTGTTGAAAATCAAAGTGCTTACTTTTAATAACTTAAACGATCAAAACTCCTCGAAATTAAGAGAGTATTTTAAACTTATCCACGAAAATTCATTATTTCTGATCCTACTTCATCTTAATTGTTATTTGAACAAGTGAAGTTCTGTCTTGATCTGAATGGAGATAGCATTTATCTTCTACATGTCCATGGAGTTTTGAAAAATTCAAGCATCTCAGACATAGATAAAAAGGTAAAAATTTCTCGAACAAACCACACTTCTTCATATACGTCAAAACTGGAACACAATTCCTACGGTAATGAATGTGAATGCAATTGGAGCCGTATTTGTCACTTCCTCGAAAGCAGAGAATGGTACACTAAAGTCAAATGCTTTGTATAGACCCAAATTATAGGAAGAAGGGCCCATAAGTATTAAAAAAAAAATCTTTCACACCAAATACACCCCCCGTCTTGAAAATAATATCACACAAAAGATCGTATCAAAGTCGTTAAAACTATCCTTTATAGAATACGACGTTCTTTACCTAATTATTTAGATGATGGCCAAACAATATTTTGTAATAATCACTAAATGTTATCGAATTTTGGTGAAAGAAATGTCCTTTTTTTACGGTAAGTGACTTTCCATGATACTCAGTCAATTACAAAAAAAAAAATTAAAAAAATTAATGGCTTCGTGATACTTGAAGGTAAAAAATAAATAAAAATCAAACCACATCAGTTAATATCACCAACAACAAACCACAACCCACAAATGGAATTCGGAAGAGTGCGGTGAATACAAATCTTACCTCTATCTTTGTGAGATAGAAAAGTTAAGTTGTTTCTGATAAACCCTCGGCTCCAACAGCATTAACCATAAACATTTAACCCCTTGATGATCATTACTCATTAGAGCAACCACAAAACAAAAAAAAAAACATAGTTTTGTCTAGCTTCTATCGGTTTGGTCTTCATTTAGTCATACACAAAAGGCTTTGCTTGAAAGCAATATAGAAAAAACTACAACCATTATACATTCACAAACACTTCAAATTGTCAGCTGAGGCTATACACTTTGGATGACCACAAGAAACTTTATTACATTACACTATTTAGTTCCAGCTTTAGCAGCACAATGAAATATCATGTCGTTCAGTATGGGACGATGATGGATTCTATAATCTCTTGGAGTGGAGCCAGTTCCTTCTTGTCAATCAGCCCAAACTCCTACATGATAAACATACAATTATTACTAATTAATACCATATTCAAAACAACTTATGTTGCACAATGACAAAACCTATGTTGTCAAAAGCAACTCGCATAACCTCCTCCGAACAAATAACCAAAAGCTTTTTCCCCATGCAAGCATCGGATACTGACTAGTGAGTATCTTTGTTCCTTCCTAGCGACAATTTTTATTCTCTGTGGATAAGGTAGTGCTAGAAACTTTGATGTTCATAAGGGGATAGCAAGAAGGAAGAGCTATCCGAAATTAGGGACAAGAGGGGTGTGATTCAGGTCCTACGCTAAAGATCTAACCCTCAAAAGTCTAAAGTTATGCTCCATAATCTCCCCTTCTGGCAGGAAAAGATGCAAATCAGAATAAAAGAAGCAGGCTCCAGGAAAATTTTACATCTCTCCCACATCTTAACTAATGATGGAAAAAATTATACTTCATGCTCTCTTACGACAATTATATACTTATCTGCTGAAAATAAAAACAAAAATACATCTGTCGGGGAATAGCCAATGTCAGCCAACACATCTCAAGGTCAAAACTACTCCGTCTTCCCTTTTTCCTATATACACCCGAAAACCACTATTCTTGCAAACCAGGTTTCTGCTAACCTCCCTAGCTTCTATGTTCAACACCCCACATGGTGCCCATCTTTTTCATGAGAGTTATTTAGAGTTAAACCCCAATCCAGTGATCCACACCTGGGTAACCATTGTTGAAAGGTGTCATTATGCAAACAAGAATTCAGCACCTCCCACCTACGCCACTTCCTAGGAAATAAAATCTGTAAGATCATTCCCTCCATGCACGTGGCCTGACAACTATCAGTTATGCTATAATGACAACAGAGTATGTTCTCTATTCTCAACAACAAAAAGAATTCGTTTTTTTTTCAGTATGAAAGAGAAGATATTCTGATTGAGCAGAAGCCCCAAAAGAGCAGCAATTAACCACGTTCAACATTAAAAATATCGTTAGGATAAATTAATCTGGAACATGCCTTGCACTCATTTTAAAGACATCACCTTATAGATACTTTTCTTTTTCTTTTTACCGAAATTCTGTCTGGGGCAAACCTACCTCAACCTTTGAAACTCTGGATAATGGTCCGCCTCTATACACCTCTCCACTTAAATACTAGGCTTAGTTCACATGGCGGAGGGCTCAAAAATCTAGTCTACATCACAAGTCCCTCAACCTTTGCCACTTGAACTAAGCCCTAGGGGCAACTTAATCAAGATTCAACAAGGGCTATAAACTTAATAATCCATGTTCCTCATTAACTTTCCAAAAAGATATGTTCAGTAAAATCTAGACTTTTCCATGTTTGATGAAGAGCAAACATAGCAAGAAATTGAAGAGAAACTGACTTAAAATTTCCAGCTGTGTCCTTGGAGGATCTTCTGCACAGATACAACAATATCCTGCAAACTCCCAATGAAAGACTACTCCTGAAACGACCTAAATTGTTCATTGTGAAGGCAATGAAGAATGTGCGCTCCTTGCACTAGTCGTAGAGAATAATATTTTTGTTTAGAACTTAAGATTCTCTACTTATGGTAAACCACTTGTATGAAGTGTCTCCCAACAAATCAATCAAAAAAACACATTAGGTGGTCCCTAAGTTCATTATCATGACTAATTAATATACTTTATTTATGGTTATCCTTATTGGCACCCTAAGAATAAGCCACTTTTAAGGGATAAGAAAGAGGGAAAAGTTTGCAATTCTTCAATTAACTTATAGAACTTCATCAACCACATCATTAACTCGACCTTTGGCAACCACATCATTCGCTCATTTCCTTTACATTAAAAGCACGGGAAAAGACATAAAACACACTCAAACTATATCAAAATTGTCAATTACACACCTTTTCTTTCCTATGACCTCCCTGAACTATTTTGAAATTGAATTATTACCTCCCTAATAGCTGAGGTGGCAAAGAGAGTACATTTCACTTTCTCAAGGAGAGTAAGAAACAAAACAAGATTAAACACTTTTTAGAAACATTTCTTTTATTAAATATTAATTTTCCCGGTTTTAAATTTTATTGTTCTTTTTTCTTTTAGATTTTTTTCTCTGTTCTTTATGAATATTTTCTAGTATCAATTTAATTTCCTAGTTTTCCATCACAACATCGTCGCTCAACATTGCCACCAAAGCTGGAAGCCATATTCGCCGAAGAAGAGAGCTTCACCCAGCACTTTGACCTGTCTAAATCAGCCATGGCTTCTCCAATATGCTAAAATCGAGATCCCCCCCCCCCCCCGGTTTCTTGTGATTTTCCAAAATTGACATCCCTCACCTTCATCGTGTATTTGCAATGGTGAGATTGAGACTGTAATTGTAGAGTTTCTCAGCGGTGGAGTGGTGGTAGATGAATATAAAAAGGACAAAACGAGTCAAACAAAATGAATTTAGTGAAAAATACAAGAGCAACCCCTTGCATGTGACAGCAGGACGTTGGCCTTCTGGGTCGACCTCATCGCACGGGGCTTGCCTAGTGCAGTTTATCTCTCCTGTGTGGTTTGCGAGCTATTGTTGACACCCAATTTTGGCTCTCCATATTTAATTAATTAAGCTTCCGTAAATATAATAATAATAATAAAGTTTTTTTAAAAAAAATAAAAATATTTTTTTTTGATAAACTTTCTCATTTCATCCGGTCATTTTTTTTCATAAATATTATTTCCTATATAAAAATATATATATAAATATTTGCTACCTGTTTTAACATTTTTGAGAAATTTATACAAGGTAAATATCATTCTTAAGGGTTAAATCGTTTTTCAATTAAATACATTTTTCTATTGTTAAAATAAATATTTTTCGACTATTATTCAAAATTAGGAAGCTTAATTAATTAATTAATGAGCTACTAATTTATATCAATTTCATTTTTTAGAATGACCAAATTTTGTCCAATAAATTAATCTTGCAAAAAAATAATTATTTTCAATTTATTCAATTATGACTATTTAATAAATAAAAGGGTTATAATTTAAATGGGCTAAATTAAGCAAAAAACTTGGCAATCCAAGTCCCCCAAAATCAGTCAATCCATGTGTGCCACATAGGCAAGCACATGGATTGTGCTTCTTTAGATTTAATCTCAACCCTTCAATATAATCCAATGGTTATAATTAATTCAGCTTTTTCTCTTTTATATATATGTGTATATATATATATTAACCGTCTGATCAAACAATCGGAGAATCAGACAACTATTCCCAAAATCAAAGCACTGCCCCAACGCTCTTCTCCAAAGTCAGATTCTCCATCCCAACGTTTCTTTCTCTCTTCCCAAGCAACCCATCTTCTCCCTCACTTCCAATTTCCCCAAAATCACACTCAAAACCTAGCCTTCTTCATCTTCTTTTCTCACAACCAAAATGGCAGCCACTACACCACCCTACGCCGTCCCATCACCTTTTCTACCACCACTAACCATCACCCTCACATCCCTTGTTTTATGGCTGCCAAAAGGCTTCATCTACTCTAGCCTCGGAAAAGAGGAGAAGTCTCGAAAACCGCCGGATTTGAGCTTTGCCTACCGGATTTTCGCCACTTAACGACTCTCCCATTTTTCTTTTGGATTCCGCAGCAGAGACACCAAGCTGTCGCACCCTATTTTCGAACTGGTCAAAATAGTCCGCAACATGAAGTTGCGAGGGATTGGATTGGGGAGTTTTCCTTCAACTGGTTACAGCACCCACGCTGTCATCAGCCTTTCAAACAATTGGGCATAAGATTCGGCAATGGGTGTGTAGGTGCGAGTATTCCTCGCTTCGAGATTTGGACGTGGTCTTGGCGTATATTCTGATCTATTTTGGTGGAGTGGTGCTATATTCTGGTGGAGTGATGCTTGGACCGAGGCATGTGGTCTTGGTATGCTGGTGCTCGGGGTGGATTATAGTGTGCTTGGGTATTATATACTGGGTACGAGACGTAAGGAGTATGTGCAACAATTTGGGGGTATCAGTGGGATGGTCCTCCGTGTTGGTAAGTGATGGTTGAAACATCCTTCTTTCTCATCTTGACGCCACCAATGGAGCTTGATTGCATAGCCTTACTTGCAGCTTGCAATGAGGCCATGGATTGAATTTGATCAGATTTAATGCCTTCCTAAGTCCCCCATCTTGACTAATTTTGCAAACTTTAGGCCCATCATTGACATCATCTAGTCAAAGTAGATACCTTCTTGAGCTCGGATAAAGTACTTCGAGAGCTCATTCTCATCCATTGGTGGTTGAACCCTGGCGGCCTCGGTTCTCCAACGTAGTGCATACTCTTGGAAGTCCTCAGATGGTTTCTTTTGTATGTTAGGCCAATGAGAACCTGTCTGTAGTGATTTCGATATTAAATCTAAAGTGATTCATGAAATCCTTAGCCATTTCCTGCCAGTTACGAGGATCATGGCGCGTATACCAAGTCAATGCTTCTCCAGACAAACTTCGGATGTACAACTTCATCCTTAGCTTCTTGTTTCTCCCTACACCAACTAACTTGTCGCAGTATGCCCTCAAATGCACACGAGGATCACCCTTCCCATCAAATATCACAAACTTTGGTGGCTTGTACCCTACTGGCATATCAATGTCGGGATGAATGCACAAGTCATCAAAATCTAGGCTTTATGTTCCCCTAGTGACTTGTAAGCTCTTCAACGCCTTTCTTAGACCATGAAGTTGGGCGTTTATCGACTCATCTTCTTTCGACTGAGCATCCTTCTCTATCTCTGCATATTGATCAACTTCCCACGGGACCTTGATCATAGCTAGCATCGTGAAAATAGGAGCTTCAACGGCATAGACAGGTGGCACATAAGGAGTGGTGACGTGTGCCCCAAATATCTGATGTGTTGTTGGGTAGGTAGGTATGGTATGGTGGGTTTTTGAGTAGGAAGGTCAGGAGCAGTCCTGATTGCAAATGAAGGAGCTTGTGGGGCTTGACCATGAACAGGAGCATGTTGGGTTTGTTTGGGCAAATTGGGTAAATCGGCAGAAGGCAAGTCACTTCTTGAAAAGTAGATAGGCATCTTGAAAGTTGGGAAAGTAGTAGCCGGAAGTAGGGCTGTTCAAAACCGTCCGCTACCGATAATCCAACCGCAAAATTGGCTTATTGGCTTATTGGTATATTGGTATTGAGTTATCGGATTAACGGGTGGGGAATGGATTTAAATTTTATAATTAACAGCTTATCGGTGTGGGGAACGGATTACTCAATTTTGTTATTGGGTAAACCATTAACCCGTTAAGAATTTATTATATTTTACTATATTTTTATCCCTAAACATATAAAATATGTATGATAATTATAATTTATAAATCTAAAATAAGCCTCAATAGGCCAAACTCATTTAATTAAACAGGCCAAGCCCATTTAAAGTATACTCAGCAACTAATTACTAAACATAATTTTCCCTAAACCTAAATAAGAGTATAAGAGATTCAGAGTGCCACTTTGCCAGTTGCCCTCTGTCTCATCTCTATTCTCTCATTCTCTCTCAAAGCTCAGTGTAGTGTTAAGTTGTGTATACTGTGTACTCTTCTTGACTGCCACGGTGGCTTGAAATAATTTAAACTAGTTTGATGTTGCTTGAGCATTGATTGGTCTCCAAGATGTCAACAGAAACGTTGTGGCTCCAAACTCCGGCGAACAACAGGCTATGCGCCGTTGGGATATTATAAATATGTATTTATTTTCTAAGATTTGTGTTTATCTAGATATTCTGGATTATATTTGTTATAGTTTAATTTTATTATTTTTGTCCAAGTCTATTTTCAGTGACTAGTTTACTAATTTTTTTTAATCCTCAAATAAGTTATGCATTGTTAAATTGTCTTTATTCTTTTATTATTGGTTTCTCACTGATCTTGTCCTCCATTATTTCATTATATTATTTTCTATCATTTTATCTTCTAAAAATCACGTGTTGGTGATCTATTTAGATTAGCTTTTGTTTCTGCATTTAAGATATATGAATATATGTGATGTTTTTTTTTAACAACGTTGGATTTGTATTGCTGCTCCACTTGGTTCACAGTTAAATTTCCTTAATTTATTTGAATTGATTTCATTCACTGTTTAAGAATTTGTTGATAACCCTTGTGTATGTCATTTTCATTTGACTACTTTTTGTTGTTTGTCTTTCCTTTACATGTTACCATACCACCGATACACCGCCCGATAACCGTCCGATAATTGCTAATCCGATACCGAACCAACCGATATCTTATAGGTTGGCTAGTGGATTAGTACTTTTAAAAGCCGATAACCGTTAAGTCAAACCGTTAAACATAATAATCCGTCCGATCCGCCCGATAAGCACCCCTAGCCGGAAGTTTGGCCAAGTCTCATTTACTACTTTCCCAACTTTCAAGACGCCTATCTACTTTTCAAGAAGTGACTTGCCTTCTGCCGATTTACCAAATTTGCCTAAACAAACCCAACATGCTCCTGCTCATGGTCAAGCCCCACTAACTCCTCCATCTACAATCAGGACTGCTCCTGACCTTCTTTCTCAAAAACCCACCATACCTACCTACCCAACAACACATCAAATATTTGGGGCACACGTCGCTGCTCTTTATGAGCCATATGTGCCACCTGTATATGCCGTTGAAGCTCCTATTTTCGTGACGCCAGCTATGGTCAAGGTCGCGTATAAGGTTGATCAATATGCATAGATGGAGAAGGATGCCCAGTCGAAAGAAGATGAGTCGATAAACGCCCAACTTCATGGTCTAAGAAGGCGTTGAAGAGCGAGCTTACAAGTCACTAGGGGAACAAAAAGCCTAGATTTTGATGACTTATGCATTCATCCCGACATTGATATACCAGTAGGGTACAAGCCACCAAAGTTTGTTATATTTGATGGGAAGGGTGACCCTCATGCGCATTTGAGGGCATACTGCGACAAGTTAGTTGGTGTAGGGAGAAACGAGAAGCTAAGGATAAAGTTGTACATCCGAAGTTTGTCTGGAGAAGCATTGACTTGGTATACGCGCCATGATCCTCGTAACTGGCAGGAAATGGTTGAGGATTTCATGAATCGTTTTAGATTTAATACCAAAATCACTACGGACAGGTTCTCCTTGGCCAACATACAGAAGAAACCATCTGAGGACTTCCAGGAGTATGCATGATGTTGGAGAACCGAGGCCTCCAGGTTTCAACCACCACTGGATGAGAATGAGCTCTCGAAGTACTTTATCCGAGCTCAAGAAGATATCTACTTTGACAAGATGATGTCGATGATGGGCCAAAAGTTTACAGAATTGGTCAAGATGGGGGACTTTGTAGAGGAAGGCATCAAATCTGGTAAAATTCAATCCATGGCCACATTGCAAGCTGCAAGTAAGGCTATACAATCAGGCTTCATTGATGGCGTCAAGAAGAGAAAGGAGGATGTTTCAACCATCACTTACCAACACGGAGGACCATCCCACCGATACCCCAACAACCCCCAAATTGTTGCACATACCCCATACGTCTCGTACCCAGTATATAATACCCAACCACACTATAATGCACCCCAAGCACCAGCATACCAAGACCACATGTCCCAATCCAAGCACCAATCCACTAAAATAGACCAGATATGCATATCCGCCAAGACCACGTCCAAATCTCGAAGCGAGGAATACTCACACCTACACACCCATTGCCGAGCATTATGCCCAATTGTCTAAAAGGCTAAGGACAGCAAGAGTGTTGCAGCCAGTTGAAGAAAAAATTCCCGATCCAATTTCTCGAACCTTTACGTTGCGAACTATTTCGACTAGTTCGAAAATGGGGTGCGACAGCATTACAAAGGAGCAGAGTTTACCCTGTGCACACCCAAAGGGCAGCAACAGCAGATTCCCTTTGTCATTAAAAAAATACAAGAGCAAGCGTGTGTAGTTCACTATTTAGTACACATTTGGTTTGTTGCATGTCAAGGGTGTTTTTATTCAATCTTGAAATAGTGCAAGGGGTCATAGGACCACCACCACAACTCTTGTGTAATTGACAACTTTAATATAGTTAGAGTGTGTTTTTATGTCTTTTCCCTTAAAAGCACTAGATTCTATATATTCATTAATCTTACCTCAACCGAGCCCTAGTTCTATCCGAAGAGCACACACCTTGTTGATTTTTCCTAGCTATCGATGATTAATTTTCTTGCGGCAATAAACTTATTTTTAATAACTGTGATCCCCACTTGTGGGATTAACACTGGTATGGTGTTGTTGGTGACCATGTCAATTTGCAAAATTCCACGCTGCTACCTCCCACCATCACAAATACCGGATAACTTTGTCCACCAAGTTTGGGACAGATAGAAAAAAATCATTTAGTAACTTCGCCCTAGTTGGAGTTGGAGTTGAACCTAATATCTCATGGTGCTCAACCACTAGGTTACACCATTGAGTGATTCTCAAGACAACAAACTTTGATCACTTATTTCATTTTACATGGCCTTTTTTCAATAAATATTCAAGATCTTCTACTCCTTCTAGATTTGAGAGTAATTCATTATTAAAGCTTAAAATTGTCTCCACATGAACAATAGTACCTTGGTTCAGCAACAAGCAAGCAAACAGATGATGCTAAACTAGTGAATGACGGACATCCATAGGAAGACCAAAAAAAAATCCCCTCAGTTGTGTACTCGGATATCAATTCTTTAATTTTCTATATATATTCCTTTGAAAAGTTAAACAGACAACCAGAAAAAACAAAAATAACACGACATTAATTTGATCAATAATTTGGACAGATACATGCAATTAACGTGTTTTCAAACAGAAAGATAAACTAGTAATGTGCACAAGAAAGAAAATCAGATAACTCACATGGGTGAAGAGTATGAAATGCTTGAAGCATGTATTCAAATGGGCCTCCTCCTTAAGACTCACAATTTTCTGAAAATGGGAGTGATAAATATGTGCATACACACGAAAGAGACGTTTAAAAATTGTCTTCACAACATCCTTGAAGTTAGATGGAAACGGTGCACCTACAAAATTTAGCACAGAGAATCAAGACCAAAGGCATTCGCATTCTCCAAACTAAGATGGTAAGAGAATTGATATCAGTAAGCTAGAATACCTCATCCCAACAACCCATTTCCAAGCCCATAATCTGCCACCACACTATCCCCCACCCCCACCTCCCACCCAACAAGACTAATTTTTAAGTAAACGACTAAAGCAATGTAATTGTTTTCTTTTTCTTTGGGGTTGTGCAGGAAAGGGGGCTCTCTACAATCTTTTTGTCCAATACAACTTCAGACGGCCTGATGACTAAGAAGCTAGACTTTCATATATACTAGTAACCTTTTTTTTGTAAGTTGAATTACCACTTATCAAAAAGCAGAACGATAAAATATAAGCAGAATGCTAATAGAGTAGTTTTTAGAGATGGTTTGATGCGGAACAATTAGATGATACTTTGACTTTGAATTATTAAATAAGATTTTACTCTTGAAACATGTGAAATAGCAGAGAATGTCAATATCTTAGATGAAGCTCAAATTTTGATACGTTCAGAAGTAGAAACTGTGTGCTTCGCACCTGTACAGTAAAATAGCATAGTATTACTTTCCAATTAAAGACCAGTAATTACCAAGCCTTTGAGGAAATAGAGATTCATCATCCAATTGAGTTTCAATCCAGTCCATCAAATATTCAACGTATTTTGGAGCTGAAACTTCAATAGGCTTCTTAATTTGTACTCCATCAGCCCATCTATACTCGTATCTGAAATCAATATGTGAAGAAGTCAGGAATACCGCCAGAGTTTTTCTTCTCTTGAAACATAAAAGCAATAGCATAAGAAACTTGTGGGTTTAATTTGATTCAGACTATCATAATCAATGTTGGACCTGATTAAGGAGGAATGAGAAATCAGAGAGCTTACATAACCAGCAAATTAGTTAAATTTCTGTATAAAAGTGCAGCAGAAACTGCAATTCACCAATAACTTATGAAAGTCAAAGAGTGCAGAAAAAAAACATATTATGAAAAAGAGAAAAAAATCAAGGTCCAGACTCCCTTTTTGTTTTTTTTACTCCATATATCAAAACCCTTAATTTGTATTCTTCTCCCTCTTCATGGTAAAGAACCACTCTTTACAAGAAAGAATTTACTTCTACCTAAGAAGGGTCCATAACCTCTATTCAAGTTGGCGTTTGGCCATACATTCCAAATATTTTTTACTTTATTTGGAGTTTATGGAGTTGGAGTTGGAGTTGGAATTAGTCTATCTAAGACAACCTCTCTTTCTTTTAAGGTAGGGGTAAGAGGTCAGCGTAAAACTATCCTCCCTAGACCCCACGTGTGGAATTACATAGGATATGTGGTTGTTGGAGTTGAAGATGGAGATGGAGATATTTTGGTTATACTTTTTGCAAAGTATATTTGGAATAATGTTCCTGCTTGAATGTACTTAAATACAATGAAAAGTGAGTTGGAAACGGTTATAGCGTTTTTCCAAATTTGATGTACAAACTTCAAGTAGGATTTGGAATTCCAAACACCAATTTTCAAATAAAGGGAAAAAATTATTCTGGAAAAAAATTGAATAATTTTATGGCCAAACGGGCATTCGCAGAAGATTTGATTGACCCGCTCCTGCAACAATATTCGCACATTTAGATGCTACTATGGTGCTATCAAGAGGATTAGCTGCAAAAGGTATTTATCCCGTGTTAACGTCAACCATGTTGCAGTATTCAACTCAACCAAACCATATCCAAAAATTAATTCACTTTACCAAACCGTAAGTGAATAATATCTACTAGCAGTGTTAGTTCATCATTAATACCTTAGTAACTTCCTAGATTAGTGCATGCCAGGGGTGGAGCCAAGTAAATGAAAAATTACACTGTTTATACATGGTTAAAATTATTTTATATATATATATAATAAAATATTGAACCCCCTACGGCTTCTTTGTGTGTTTATTTATTCATACTTTGAACTCCCTAAGTAAAAATCTTGGCTCCGCCACTGAGTGCATCTGTTAGCCAAATTTCTTAAAATACTAATAGTTTAAATGATTTCTCATAATTTACCAGCCCAAGTAGAACCGTTGTTAAAGCAGAGTGCACGGAAAAGTGCAAAGATGATCTGGGGGATTTAAATGCAAAACACAACTAAAGTGCTTGCTTAAGTAAAGAGATGCACGCATGAAGAAAAAATATGTGATCAATAAATCAACTATGCCTAAATCCTAAATTTGTTAAGAATCAAATATATGAAGTCTCTGTATGACAGTATCCACTCGCTCATTTCAAGCCAATTTCATTCCAATATTAAAAAGTTGACTTTTAAAGCAAATTAGAAGACCTCTAAAACTAAGTTTCTCTAAATCTCACATTTATCTCTACATGGGCATACAAGTTTTTGACCAAAAACCAAAACTTAATAAAAGAGCAGCAACAACTTACTCTCAGATAGTTGGTGTCACCTATATACATCCTATATCTTCATTGTGTTCTTTCTAATTTAAATTCACATTGATTCTCAGAGATAGCAAGTCTTTTGAAACATCTTCCTACAATATGATTTTAAATCTACTGCATCCCCTTTTATCACCTTCAGTCGCCCTATTGTGGTATCTATATACAGATGCATATGGAGGTCTACCCAGGACATGGCCAAACCATTTCAAGCGATCTTCTCTCAGTTTATCCTTTATGTATGCTACTTAGACCTTTTGTCAAATTTAATAATTTCTGAGTTGTACAATCTAACATCCACCATCTGCATTTCTCTGTAATCATCTGATCTATATTCCTCGGACTTTCCAAAAATACTGGCCCACCCGTGATGGTATTGAAGCAAATTTGTCAACAGTCAAAGAAGACTAGTTTGCTTCTATGAAGGCAGAAAATAGCTGAAGGAAGAGTATTTTAGATAAAGCGTAGAATCCCCAATCACCCATGATCATTTACCAGGCAGACATTTCCATTAAATGGCATCTTTGCGTAAAAGCAAAGCAAGAAACAACCACATTACATCATTACCAACCCTTTCTCTCACCATACTTCATAGAAGGAAAGAAGTAAGAAATTATCTCGAAACTAGTCCTTTTATTGTCTTACCAAATTCCAATCCTTACATTTTTTTTGGGTGAAGTAATTAAAATGTATTAGAAAATCATCAAGAAGATGCAGATTACAAAGGAACAGACTATTAGCTCCAGTACAATTCCAGTCCTTACATTTTTCTTCTTTTCCTTTTTAGGTATGTCTTGATCTGGCAGAAGGGGTGGAATGGAATGCTATACAGATATCATATAGACAAATGGTAGAAGAAGAGAAGCACAACTCATTATAGACCAAAAGAAAAGTTAAGAGGTGTTTGATGCGCAACAAGATGAGTATAATCATTAAGAATGTTTGTATCAACTTTAATGACCAGTAAGCAGAATGACACACACACAGGGGGAACAATAGATGAAATAATCAATGCTCCAGGAATAACTGCTAACTTCCAACAAGATGATCCAGAAAGTTCTCAAGGTTTAGTCAGTCCAAGAAAAAAAAAGCATAAGGCATTCTGACGAGCAACATACATGATTTTAAATGTTTCTTTCTAATAGAAACACATTCAACTGCATTCAAGATAATTTCACATAAATGGTAGTCAAATAGCAAACCTGGTGGAAGGATTTACGTGTTTCTAGTTTTTTAGCATCTAAATCAGAACTTAAATAAATTAAAACTCCACTTAGAGGATAGCTTTGCTAAACTGTAGAACATTCACCAATTAGTAAGATCCAATAAGTATTGAAATCATCAATGCAAGTACAAATACCAACTAGAGAAAGAAATGAGGGAATGACTAATATAATTTTAATCCTTCTCAAATATTGCTCAGGAAAGCGACCTTTTTGATATATAATCAGCGAGCATCTACTCATTATTCCTATACATCACTGAACTACATAGCAAATAGTACTTTGCACAAGTATCATCAAAGCAGTCATTTACTGAACGTACTTAGGGCCTGCGGTCATTGTAGGGCAGTTCTCTGGCGTACAGAACTCAGTCAATGTGCCATAAAGCAGATTCACCTGGTTGAAGAAATCGACAGCTGGATATTGCAAGATAAAACATTCATTCAGTTTTGAAATTCAGATTAGATAACAGCAACAACTCATCAAAAAACGAAATTAGTGTGTGTGTGTGTGTGTGCACATTGTGAGAGCAACGAAAACATAGTATAATAAGCGCTCCGTTCTCACAATTGGCTTCAAAGGAAACTCACAAGTAAGCAGCATGAAAGCTTCCATATTCTTTCTGCTACACAGATTATTTTACTTTTTACCAGCCTTTAAACGTCATTAAAAATTCTCATTGTTAGTAAGAAAATCGTCAAAAGCTGTTGTTCAAAATGTAAATTATCAACACTTGGTGGAACTTCTTAGGTATGGTATGTTCATGTGGCGTTTGGATGACCCAGAAAGATAGAGATCAAGCTACTGCACAATTTAAAAACTTGTTCGTACTATAACAATAATCACACAAGCTTACAACCTATCCACATTCTTTACAAGACCTGTTTCCTAGAATTAACCATTCAACATGTTAAATACTCCTGCAACACCCCTGATCACATTTACCAACCTAATTCAACAAGGCATGGGAACAAGGGAAGAGTTGAAGCTTTCTGTTCAAATAAAACATACTAAACTGTGGAAAATAAACCTCAGATGAATTGGAATTTCTGTTAGCTTTGAACACAATAACAGCAACCATTTGGTGGTGTATCGGGGAAAGAAAGAAACAAGAGGTGCTTTCAAGGGAAGAAGAACTCAATTTTGAAGATCAAATTTGTTGATAACTTGGTGTAAAAGGGAATGGTGGATAGAGGATAATGAAACGCCGTTACAATTCATTAGGGTTCTTATTCCCCTAACTTTTTGGATGTAATCACAAAACTTTCTTAGTGCTGGTTTTGACATCAATAACACTTACCATTTCAGGGGGGGGGGGGGAGGGGGGGAATTCATATGTGTGATCTCTTGCAGGATTATATATTGAAAAGGTACAAGAAATTGTAGAGAACCTTTACAGAGAAGTGACAAAGTTTTGGGACAATCAAAAGAAAGTAGAGCAGTTAGTATGGGATAGATGGGTTATCTTTCTTTCTCATTTTTAATGTCCTCTTTTTTTCTTTTTGTCTATTTAGAGCAACTCTTCTTCAGCGACAGACTAGGCCTGCAGCTCAAGGGTGATAAGTGAACACAGTAATCATATGTGCTGTTTGTCTGAGAAACATTAAGCCACAAAATAGGGCAATAGCTAATGATATGCACATGCATGAAAGATGGAAAGGTGGAGAGGGTGAAAGAGTACTGTTGACAGCAAGCCACTCGTTAATATCTTCTCCAGGAGGGAGCCTAACAGCCTCTCTCAAGTTTCCGCTACCCAATGTGGCATCGATATGCTTCCTTAATTGTGCCCCCTGTAATTGCAGAAAAGGAGAGAAAACTAAGGATGATCACCTAATCAATGCATTTTTTTAAATAGGTAAGCAGTATGAAAAGATGCTGTTCTTCTACTCCACGGCTTGTTGATACATTTAGGACCACAATAAAAATGTCTGGGAAGAATGATAAACTAGCCAGAAAACTTGCTTAACAGTCCTACGCAACCCAATTGTGTATCTATAGACATATCTGAACTGGTTACAAGTTCAATGTCTGACACAAGGGTATAAACTCATGCATGCAATACTCTTAGAGTCTAGACTGTGGAACTAGCCTACTGAACCAAATCATATTGTGTCAGAGTTTGAAGCTTAGATGAGCCTTAAGAGCTCCAAATACAATTATGGTTCTTAAAGTTATGAGGCTATTCAAGTGAGTTCATATCATCCTCGTGCTTCTCTAACTAAAAATAAAAGTGTGCATATCTATGCCTCAAACCTTTCCATGTGAACGAAAAGCACGTTTAATCATTACATCAGAAATAAGTACCTCGTTAGCCACATTGTTACATAATTTTAGGATGCAGTTCCCTGGCATCAACAAGACAAAATGACTCCCTCTCTTAACATTCTAAAGTCCAATATATTATATATCTCATTCGCAAAGGCGAAAGCTCCCTAAAATCAAAGTAATGCTAACTTTTGCAGCCAGGGCTCATGTAGACACTGTCTCACCCTCTAAACTAGAGGAATAACTCTTGTAGTTCTAAAAATCCAAACTATCATGGTCAATCAGCCATAAACGCATATTAGTATGAAGGTTAGAAAAGCTAAGCTGCCTAAGCATCCTTGAAAATTGGATAAGCATAGTCAGTTTGCCCTAACGCTTGAAGATTGCTATTTCTTTGGCAACTGAAAAGATGCAGAAATTGGAGGTATCAACATCAAAATAATGCAGCCGAAGAGTTAATACACAGGAAATAAGTACAAAAACATAGAAGACCACAGGAGAATTCCTTCTCCTGGACTAGGAAACAGTGCAACCTTACTCCCTGAGGGTGCACTTTTTTTTGGCCGGAATGTTCTCTGATTCCTGTATAGAAAGAGCAAACAATACATTAGATGACAGATGTATATGGCTAAGGACAACATCCAGTCAAATCTGAAAGGAAGGTGCACTAGAAGTTAAAGTTCAACACAACCACAGGCAAATGCATGAGCAAAGTACACAATCAGCATTACGTAGGTCAAACTAAACCAGTGCAATTTAGGAGATAATTCAATTTCCCCACAGCATAAAGCAAATATGAATACTTGAAATACAAACCCTCAATATTAATCAATAGCCAGAAACATGCTAAAAAGTTACTTTGGTTTTTTTATCGTTTTCCATCTCTCAAATATCCTTTAGTTCTTAAACCAATCAGGACAAGCAACCTAATGCTACATACTTTACAAATACAACTATGAAATAGAACTGATCCATTTACACACATAATTTATTACTCATAGGCTGATACGTGAAAGTTCCATTCTTTGGCAAGTTCAGCTCCAATAAAAATAAAACAATGAAATAAGTTAGATTTATCCTTTTAAGAATGAAAAAATGTATGGCAGTTCATTCAATTGACATGTTCAGCTTCAACTAAACAGGGTACATAACTATCTCATAAAACTTGTACTATTTGGCTATATCAAATGCATGTCTAGGGACACAGATAGCTAACCCAATTTTCTCTTTCAACAGCACTCACTCCGTTTCAATTTGTTTGTATTATTTTCTTTTTTAATCTATTTCAAATAGAATGTCTCTTTACTATTTTTGGCAACTATTTAATTCTAACTTTCCACGTGACATGTTTAAACCACAAGATAAAAGAGACATTTTGCTACATTCTACAAACTTTTAGTTTAAGACTAAAAGATTCAAAAGTCAAAATTAGACAAACGAATTGAAACAAAGGGAGTACTAATTTTATATGCGTGTCATCAAAGCCACAGTGAAAAGAAGCTCCAAACAAATCCCATACCTCTCAAGAGTCAAGTGTATATACACAACTGACCCCAAATTGACCACACGAATCTAAAATCCTTAAACCTCATCTACACACTATCAGCATTCAAAAATACTAAAAGGTACCAAAAGAATCGCCTAAAAGACTAAAACAATAATACTAGTGAAGCTAAAATTGAAACAACACAAATAATATTAATATCGAAAAAAACCCAGATCAACAGATCCACCACAAATCAATCAGAGATCATGAAAACATAGAAATCAACACCCAATTTCCCAAAAGAAAAAAAAAAGATTGCAACTTTACCTTCCAAGACCAAAAAGACTCATGATGAATTAGATATGGAAATTCCAAAAGTTGGGATCTTTAAGAAGACGGAGAAGAAAGCAGAGGCCGGGGAGGGGGGTGAATGAGCGAAGCGGCAAAAGATGGAGAAAGGAGCGGTTAATTGGAGAAGAAAGTATATACTACTAATTTCAGAGGAAGTGTCGACAAATGCTGCCTCGCACTGACTTCGCATTTCATGACATGACAACTGACACCTCATTATTATTATTATTATTATTATTATTATTATTATTATTATATTATTATTATTAATAATAATAATAATAATAATAATAATAATAATTTTAAAATATGCTCTAGAAAATAAGGTTTTTTTAAAAAGAAATGGGAAAAATTATTTTGTAATGAAATAGGTAATCAAGTTGAACGATGACATTTCATATTTGACTATATGTTATCACCCTCTTACATACATTATCTTCATCCACACACCCTCCTTTTATAGTATTTATCTAAATTGTATATTAAAATATTTATTTATTTTTACATATTTACTAAATATAAAAAAATTAGTAAGAAAATTTCACCGTACCAAACACAATGAAACTCTTTTTTTATTGTCAATTAAGTAAATATTTGATTTAAGATATTTGTCACTTTAAAAATCAATGAGATATTAATTTTTCTTTTTGTTATAAAAGAAAATAACTTAGAAAATTAATTAAAAGAGATATATATAGTGAGAGAAATAGAGATTGAGAGAAAATGAAAGTATTGTGTGTGTTCTCTGTATCTTCTCATTTTCATTTCATAAAATTTTGCATATTATATAGGCATAAGAAGAAGAGGGCAATTTACCCAAGTTGTCAACTTGTCAAGTGGGTGGGTCCCACTTAGACAAAAGATATTTATGTCCTTACACTCCCCCTCGGATGTTCACGTGTAAAAAAAAACTTTACAAGAAACAACATACATAGTTATTTTGAACACCCATATATGTTGTGTCTCATTAAAACCTTAATATGAAAAAGCCTAGTGAAGAAAAAAGAGTACACACATCTGATAATACGTCTTGAGTGTTGCCTCATTAAAAACCTTTCTAGGAAACCCAGTGGGACAAAACCTAGATTAAGGAAAAAAGAGTGCAATGCGTATCATACTCCCCATGATGAAGACATCATTTAACATCTCGAAGATGATGCATTCCAATCCTGTATTCCAATTTGAAAAAGTGGCAACCATAGTTTGCTTTGTTGAGCGTCATTATATAGTTGTACCACCACATGTAAATAAGTAGTCATCTACGATCGACCTTTACGGGGATCAGACAAATATCCTACATCTGCATAACCAATCAATTCTAACGTGGATTCATTTTAGTAAAATAATCTCATATTTCTGGTCCCTCGAAGTTATCTGAATATATGCTTAATTCCATTCCAATGTCTTCGTGTTGGGGAAGAACTAAATCGTGCTAACAAGTTCACTGAGAAAGCTATATCTGGTCTAAAATTGTTCACAAGATACATTAATGAGCCAATTGTACTAAGGTAGGGTATTTCAGCACCAACAAACTCTTCATCATTTTCATGAGTTCAAAATGTATCTTTATTAATATCAAGAGATCTCACAACCATTGGGTACTCAGTGAGTGTGCTTTATCCATGTAAAATCTTCTTAAAATATTTTTTGTATATGTTTATTGATGGACAAATATCTCATTTGCAAAATATTCAATTTGTAGACCAAGACAAAATTTTATCTTTCCTAGGTCTTTCATTTCAAATTCTTTTTTCAAACATTTTACTGCCTTTGAAAGTTTTTCAGAAGTTCCAATAATATTCAAATCATCAACATATACGGCAATTATGACAATTTCAAATTCAGACCTTTTTATAACGACATAAGGGCAAATTGGATCATTTTTATATCTTTCTCTTAGCAAATATTTGCTAAGACGATTGTACCATATTCACCCTGGTTGTTTCAACCATATAAAGATTTTTGAAGTTTTATTGAACAAGTTTTCCGAGAATCTCTATATATTTTAGGCATTTTAAATCTTTCAGAAATTTTCATTAAAATATCATTATCCAGAGAACCATATAAATAGGCTGTAACGACATTCATCAGATGCATGCCAAGTTTTTCATGAACTGTCAGATTTATAAGTTACCTGAAAGTGATTGTATCCACCACAAGAGAATATGTTTCCATATAATCAATGTTAGGTCTTTGCGAAAATCCTTGTGCCACAAGTCGTGTTTTATATCTTACGATTTTATTTTTCTTATTTAGTTTTCGCACAAAGACCTATTCGCACCCTATCGATTTTATACCTTCAGGTGTTCGGACTATCGGTCCAAAAACTTTACATTTTTCAAGCGAAACTAATTCAACTTGAATTGCTTTCCATTTTGGCCAATCATTCCTTTATCTACATTCATCGACAGATTTTGATTCGAGATCCCCATTTGTTACATTATTTCAATAGCAACATTATAAGCAAAACTATTGTCGACAATTACATTATTTCGGTTTCATATTTTTTCTAATGATTCATAATTTATTAAAATTTCTTCATCATTTTCAGGCGTCTTAACCTCTTCCAAGGTTTTATCAATTGTTATGTCTCCTCGCTCTTCTTGAGCAGGTTCTTTCATATTATGACCATCTTGATTGTTTGCTCCTTTTCTTTTTCGAGGATTTTTATCTTTGGAACCGATCGGTCTACCATATTTTAAATGTGGTTTAAATTTATTTGCATTAATTAACTATCCTATTTGGACATCAACTCGAATTAGAGCATTAACAGTTGGAATATGAGATTTAGTAACTCTTGATAGGTCAGTGAATGTATCTAGCAGTTGATTTGCAATATTTTGCAAATGAATTATTTTTTGAACTTTCAATTCACATGTATGTGTATGAGAATCTAAATGAGATAGTGATAATACATTCCAATCTATTTTTCTTTTCAGCTGTTATTTTCTCCCCCCTAATATTGGGTATACTGATTCATCAAAATGACAATCAGCAAATCTTGCAGTAAATAAATCTTCGATCATAGATTCCAAATATTTTATGATAGAAGAAGATTCATACTCAACATATATCCCTAATTTTTTGGGGGGTCCAATCTTTGTGCGTTGTGGTAGAGCAATTGGAACATATACTACACATCTAAATATTTTAAGATGAAAAATGTTCTGCTCCTAACCAAAAGTCAATTGTAATGGGGAGACTTTATGGTAACTTGTGGGTCTAATCTGCACAAGACTTGCTACATGCAAAATAGCATGACCCCATAATGAAATGGGAAGTTTTGTTCTCATAAGCATTGGTCTAACAATTAATTGGAGACATTTAATCAATGATTTTGCTAGACCATTTTGAGTATGAACATGAGCAACCGGATGCTCAACTGTTTTCCCAGTGGACAAACAATAATCATTAAATGCCTGAGATGTGAACTCACTAGTATTATCAAGACGAATTGTCTTTATTGCATAATCTGGAAAATTGTGCTCTTAACTTGATTGTTTGAGCAAGTAATCTCGCAAATGTCATATTATGTATTAATAATAAGCACACATGTGACCATCTTGTAGATGCATCTATTAAAACTATATAATATTTTAATGTTCCACATGATGGGTGAATGGGCCCACATATATCACCCTGTATACGTTCTAAAAATATTGGGGATTCAATTCCCATTTTCACTACTGATGGTCTAGTAATCAATTTACCTTGAGAACATGCAGCACAAGAGAATTCTTTAAATTGAAGAATCTTTTGGTTCTTCAAAGAGTTTCCATGTGAACTCTCAATTATTTTCCTCTATCATATTAGAATCATATTAAAATCGGGATGGCCCAATCGGTCATGCCAAATAATAAAATTATTTGAGTTATTAAACTAAAATAGCATGTGTTTCAACCATGCTAATACTTGTGAAGTATAAGCCGGATGAAACAACGAATAAATTTTCAAGTATAAATTTTTTGCCACATCATTGTAGTAATATAAATATATTCATTCTTTTCATAATTTGTAGTCTCAATATAATAACCATTTTGACGAATGTCTTTGAAACTTAATAAGTTTCTTTGAGACTTACTATAATATAAAGCTTCATTAATTGTTAACTTTGTTCGTCTGATAAGTATAACTTTAGCTTTTCCAGATTCTTCAATTAATCTTGTGCTATCAGATATTGTATTAACATTAGCTTCTTTCATAATCAAATAAGAGAAATATTTCTTATCTTTTAAAATAGTGTGTGTTGTGGCACTATCAATAAGACGCATATCATCTTAATTGATTTTGGATCCAACTGATGATTGGGGAATTTTCATAAATAAAAAGATACATTATAAGAACATGAAAAACTAACAACTTAAGAAACTTTAAGAAATCGCATTGCCTTTAAGAAATATTTTTACGAAGGACAACATAATACAAAAATAACAACTATTTTTATAATATTTATCCCCAATTAAATTATTAATTCTTCAGTCAATATTCATAAAGTTTTCAGTTTTCAAATGAGTACTATTTGGTAGATCTTCAAAATCATCATCTTTATAAGCAAGATTAGAGGTGCTCACGGTTCGGTTTGGATCGGTTTTTATTTAAAAAATAACCAAACCAATTGAGTCGGTTTTTCAAATTGTCAAATCAAACCAAACCAAACTATATCGGTTTTTACTATTCGGTTTTTGTCGATTTTTATCGGTTTTGTCGGTTTTTGTCGGTTTTTAAAATACCTTGTAGTCACTATTTGAATAAACAGAAAATAAATTTCAAAAGTATTTTCTTATTATAAATTTCATTGTAGCTAGTAGCTACTAGCCAAGATTGACGCATACATGTTTAATAATAGAGAATGACTCACCTAAAGTTTTACTATTTGTAATTGTGAGTAGCTTTTCTGCGTATGAAGTCTATATTTTATTTATTTTTACTTTATTTAGTATAATTCAAAAGAATGGCCCAAGATCAAAAATATAAAAACTCAATATAAATTGTATTTTTTTCATAAAAAAATTTAAACACACACATATATATACAAATTTAATTTTTAAAATATGTATATATAAAGTCGGTTTGGTTATCGGTTTGGTTCGGTTTTTTGATTTTTCGTGTTCAGCCCTAAGCAAGATTTGTCTCAATATTTTCATATTTATTTAAGGGAGTTGCTTCATTATCATCATTCCAAAAATTCAAGTGCGCCTCGACACTATTATCTTTTGAGAGAGGCTTGATAAAGTTTCACAAAATGATCGGACGTACGACATTCACGTGCTCAATGACCATTCATACCACATCGGTGGCAAATATTGAATTTACCTCTGGAAGAATTATTTTAAGAAACTTTATTGTTCTCATGTTTATTTCCATCATGGTGACGATAATTATTTCGTCCTCTACCATGTCCTCGCCCACGTCCAAGGCCGCGATAATTAGGGGTGGGCATAAAATACCGAAAACCGAATTACCGAACCGAACCGGTTATTTTGGTATTTCGGTATTCGGTACTTCGGTTCGGTATTCGGTACCGAAATGTTAAATTTCGGTATTTCGGTTTCGGTTTCGGTATTTTATAATTTTCTCGTTCGGTATTCGGTATTTCCCGAATACCGAATTTATTTCTATTGGGCTATTGGCATTTGGCAATTAGGCCTCCTATAATTATTTTTGTTGGGCCATTCCTATAATTTATCTATATCCATTTCATTTCAGTATCAAATATTTACCTCTAATTCTTTATACTGCCCATTGCCCAACCCTAATCTTCACTCTTCACTGAATATTCACCTTTCACTTCTCATTGGAGTCACTCTTCACCGCCTCTGCGCCTCAGACCTCAGTCTTCACTCTTCAGTCTTCATGAATCACGCCGCCTTCAGCCCTTCAGCTTCACGCCGCCTTCGCTCTTCAGCCCTTCAGCTTCACGCCACCATCAGCTTCCCGTTCTCCGTCAAATATCAAATCTTTTGGAAAGATTTGTACGGGATTAGTGAAACAGAAGTTCCAGGTAAGAGATTCATGTTGATTGATGTCTTTGAGTAGTTTATCAACAGCAAGCTTTCTGGGAAGAGTAGAAACAACATTTTGGAGTTAACTTGTGAATTGCAACATTCACCTCCATCACTATTCCAAGATTTTGAATATACTGCTTCTTGTTTTTAAGTTGAAAAGGGAAAGTATATAATACAAGGAAAAAGTGTACAGCTGAGCTATGAGGACTAATTGTTATTGATTTTGATGTTCTGTTTATATAGTTTCCCTTTTGATTTTGATGTTCTGTTCAAAAAATCCAAATATTCTATATCTAAAATTATAATTAAAATTTAAATGTGTCAAGTAAATTAAAATATAAGAAATGTTATTAATTCATTTTGTTAAAAGTTTGATCTGTATGCCATAATCTGATTTATTGCTTTTTATTGTCTGTTTTGAATGATTGTTAATTTATGTATTTATAATATTTGTAATCTCTTCTATGTTTAGATGGAAGATGAAACAAGTCGAACAACTAATATCGCACCTCTGGTTCTTATTGAGTCTCTTGATTCAACACCGAAAATTGAAGAACATTCAGTGACTGTGAAGAGAAAAGCTATAGAATCAAGATCTGCTTCTTGAAGAAGATTTTAATGATCTTATGAAACTTGAACTTGGTATGTTTTTCAGTCTTTGTATTTTATTTTTATATATTTTTTAATTTGTTTAATTATTGACACATTTTAAATTCTTTTTAGCTATGGATGTATTGACTGCAATGTTCAAGCTGAAAAACAGGTGGGTGTTGTTTGTTGTGTGTTGCAGGTGTAGTGTAGGCTGTGTAGGTGCTGCAACTTATGTTTTTTGATGTTGTTGTTGTGTGTTGCAGGTGTAGTGTAGCTGCTGCAGGTGTAGTGTAGGCTGTGTAGGTGCTGCATGTGGTGTTGTTGACTGTTGTTGTTGTGTGTTGCTGAAAAATAGATGGGTGTTGTTAGTTGCTATTGTTTGTTGCTGTTTTTGTGTGTTGCAGGTGTAGTGTAGGCTGTGTAGGTGCTGCAACTTATATTTTTTGATGTTGTTGTTGTGTGTTGCAGCCTTACAGGTGTAGTGTGCAGGTGACTGTTGTTGTTGTGTGTTGCTGAAAAATAGGTGGGTGTTGTTAGTTGCTATTGTTTGTTGCTATTTTTGTGTATTGCAGGTGTAGTGTAGGCTGTGTAGGTGCTGCAGCTTATGTTTTTTGATCTTATTGTTGTGTGTTGTAGGTGTAGTGTAGCTGCTGCAGGTGGTGGTGTTGACTGTTGTTGTGTGTTGCTGAAAAACAGGTGGGTGTTGTTAGACTGTTAGTTGTTGTTGTTGTGTGTTGCAGGTGTAGTGTAGACTGTGTAGGAGCTACAACTTATATTTTTTGATATTGTTGTTGTGTGTTGCAGCCTTGCAGGTGTAGTGTGCAGGTGACTGTTGTTGTTGTGTGTTGCTGAAAAACAGGTGGGTGTTGTTAGTTGCTATTGTTTGTTGCTATTTTTGTGTGTTGCAGATGTAGTGTAGGTTGTGTAGGTGCTGCAGCTTATATTTTTTGATGTTATTGTTGTGTGTTGCAGCCTTGCAGGTGTAGTGTGCAGGTGACTGTTGTTGTGTGTTGCTGAAAGCCTGAAAAACAGGTGGGTGTTGTTAGTTGCTATTGTTTTTTACTGTTGTTGTGTTGCTGAAAAACAAGTGGGTGTTGTTTGTTGTCAGAAAGAACTTTGTCTTTGCTATTCCAAATGAAAGGGAAGATGCTGAAAAAGAAGGCTCGAATTACTATATTGTAAACCAGTTTTTATTTTCATGTTCTTGTACTGTCAATGATGATGAAATTTGAGGAGCTTGTGATAACAGTTGGCAGTTTTAAGTTCATAATGCCTTTTCAATTTTCCCTGTTCTCTTTATGTGATGTTTATATTAAAAGCAAGTCATATTTTTGGTAATTACCATGTGCAGAAATCGTCTATCAATAATTTTGGCATGTAGAGATTTCAATGTCTAATACAATATAGTGGACTTTGACTTTAATATGGTATTACCGAATACCGTATCGAACCGAATTTTAATTTACCGATTACCGAATTACCGAACCGAAGTTTAAAAGTTTGGTATTTGGTATATACTTTGAATTACCGATTACCAAATTATCGAATCCAAATTTTAAAAATATTGAACCGAATACCGAATGCCCAGCCCTAGCGATAATTATTTGTCTTGATTCAGACTGATTATGTACTGCTACAACATTCACTTCAGGGAATAGAACAGATCCAGTGGGACAGGCTTCATGATTTTTCATTAGCAAAGTATTAATCTGCTCGACCACAAGTAGGCATGTAAATTAATTCAGAATATTTCTTAAACCCCTTTTCAAGATATTGTTATTATAGCAACACATTTGAAGCATAAAAAGTGGAAAAAGTTTTCTCAAGTAAATCATCATCAGTGATAGTATCTTCACATAGTTTTAACATGGAACTTACCTTGTGAGTAACAAAATTATACTCTGTCACAGTTTTAAAATCTTGAAAACCAAGGTGTATCCAGTCATATCGAGCTTTCGGTAACACCGTAAATTTTAGGAGGTGATATAGATCCTTCAAATTAGTCCATAATTCAAGAGGGTCTTTCACATTTAAATATTCAGTTTTTAATCCTTCATGAATACAATGACGGAGAAAAATCATGGCATTTGCTTTATCTTGGCTTGATGCTTTATTTTATTTTTAATAATCACCATGACCTTTAGCGTCAAGGTGAATTTCGACATCAAGGATCCATGACAAATAATTTTTTTCAGTAATGTCAAGTGCCACAAACTCATATTTTAATAAATTTGACATGATAAAAACTGAGATAGAAATTAATTTAGAAATCACAAAGAAAACTAAAATTAAATTTCTTCAGAGATAAAATTAGAGTTTTGTGCTGATAACGTATTATAAAATAATAATAATAATAATTTATAGATAGCAAAAAAAGAAAGTTTAATAAAGGGAGATTACAAAGGAAGAGAAATAATTTTTTATCTGTGCATATTTACTTGCACCGAATATTAGCTATTTATAGTTAAAGTATGTCAAATTTAATTAAAAGGGGTTAGGAGAAAAGCCGGGGTAGGGGAAGAGTTGGTAGTACGGAAAAAGGTATGAAAGGGACATCTATTACCACACTTTATAATTAATGTCATCGATTGAATTTCTTTAAGGTAATTTGTCAAATATTACTATTTTTATGATAAATGCTACTATTTGAATTTCTTGATAGGACTGCTAAACGGCAGCAACAAATAAAAAGAGCATTAGAGTAAAAAAAAAAAAATGTAAAACTCCCAATTTTGATTCTTGAGGTATTATTTTAATTATTGTGTTATTTATTTTTAAAAATAGTTATTTTAAATTACTTATCATTTTAGAAGTATAATAGTATATTCAGTCCCACAAAAAGAGGCTTGGAAAATATAGAATATATGACTGTATGTTGATTTTATCCTTCAAACACCTCAATTATGAAGTAATGTTGACTATTCAAATATTGGTGGTAAATATCTAACACCTCCAACCTTAAGATTGTGTCTTGGGAGGGGTAATTTTATTTAAAAAGAACTCTTTAAATATTGTTTTTTAAGAGACGTATAAAAATAATTATGATAAATAATTTGAGACAGACAGAGTATATATTTTATCTTCAATTAAATCAAGCTTATCATTCTGGTGCAATCACTATAACTAGTAACTATAGCTAATAGTAGAAGTTAGCTCTTATTTAAGAATATATATTTTTTGGGTAGTTTGCAGTGAAGAAAGCATAATGTTTATATCTACTTCTCTCTCATAAGTTATATATGTAGTTTTCATATTAATCTTATTTTCTCAACTCTCAACTTAATATTTTCAGATATAATTCTAACGCGGTGCTGAGGACTCTTTTCTCAAGTGCTCTGTCTATCGTAGCTTAAATGTAGACCAAATTATTGATGTCCAAGACATTTGTGTTTGTTTGATAATAAGTCTACCTGAGCTGTCTATGTTAAGAACACCCGAGTTGTTATATATGTTGGAAAAATATTGGACAATGTCTTTGACAGCCTCAAACTTTCAAGAATTTTCTACGTATTTCATGATCAAATATTTTCCGTAAGATTTTCAAACAATATATAGGTTCATCTCTGTTACCAATCCATAATGGATGTCTTATTAGAAGAAACAAGTGAAGTGGAAGAATTTATAACTTCCCCTTGTTTCAATGTCTCAGTTTCTGATGAAACAATGGACACCAACAATGGATGCCATCGCAAAAATAGGTGTGGTGAATTAGTTTGAATACCTTTATCCTTAATCATATGTCTTGGGGTCGATTTTCAAGAATAAATAACTTTTTGATAGCAAGCGTTCTACTCTCCTAATGGGACTATTCGAAATGAATCCAAATTGGTCACGAGCCAGTGGATTTCGAATATTGGATAGTTTAGAAAATATGTTTTGTCACAAACGTTTTCCTTCTAATTTTTCTGCGGAAGACTAATATTTAGACAAAACGACTTATATGTAAAGTCTTGAAGCAAAAAAGCCTATACCTAAACGGAAAACAAATCCAACGAAATGGAGACTAACAAAGATTCTTCGAGTTAACGATATAAAATTGCACCAAAGCACCTAAAGAGATCAAATCTACAACTTAAATCCAGAGTAATCATCTCACACCAGCAGAATGGCTGGTAAAACACATTTATTTTCGACAATAAACATGAACAGCATTCGAAGACAACTCGTTTTCTTCTTCTTAAAACATTGTTGACATTAGAAAATCAACCACAAATATGCTGAACAACTCAATGTTCCAGGAACATAAAGGGTACATATATATAGCTCATACAAGCAGATGTTGGGTTAGCGCTAGCATGTCTGTTCGTCTGCATAGCACCAAACTGCTTGGAGTTTATACAGTGGCAACTCCTTCAAGTATCTGCAGGCAAGGGAAACCAAGAGATACCAATAAGATTGCTGTAAAAGACTATATACTACAATGGAACAAGTTATTGTCATAAGGATGTTAATATTCACCATTTGGGGAGCAACCACTCCTTGAAGAGAAGTTGGAAGGAGCGATTGGAATGGATATGGAAAGTTGTGTAGTGGAGAAATTGTTTTTGTTGGATCCTTCATCGTCGAGGTTGGACCACGATTCTTTAGCAGCGGGCCATTCATTAAAGAAAGGGCGCATTGAATGCTGCTCCTCCTTTACTGTTCCAGGAGAATCAATGTCATTGCCAAAGAAGCAATGCTGGTGTCGTCGTTTTGAAATTTTTGCATCAATCATAGGCTCAAGTAGATTAGGTAGATGCATCTCTGTTGAGCTACCCAGCAACTGAGAATCATTCTTTTGTCTCGTCATGGGGCTTGAAGAAACTTGAGAAGGCAATACCCAGTTACTGTCTGTGTTGGTCCCCATCCCTAAACTTCTGACAGTAGTAGAAGCCTCTGAAGATAAATTGTGCTCCTCAGCATCAGGAGTAATTCCATGGAGATACCTGTGGTACATTTTGTCATTAATGAAACTGGATGTTACAACACTTGTTTTCTCTGAAGGCAATACAAAACTGACAGCATATTAGACATGTTACTTTAACCAGCAATCAACTACGGTATTAAAAGAAATACAAGGCAAAGTACCCTAACAATACATAGATTTTATCAATAATAGGCTCAAGTAGATTAGCTTCTTCAAATTCCCAAGATTGTTGTCAACTTCCTAATTGGGAAAGGATAAAAGAAAAGAAATGCACTCAGCAACAAAAAGAAAGCAACTTGCAAGAAAACAAAATAAGACAAGGGGAGCTGGTGCACAGTTAGCAGGGATTATGCATCCTTCAGCACCATATACATTAGCCAGAGACTACAAGGCAACTTGGTGGAAGGCTATCATCATTTAACACTATATTGTCATTATTCAGACTATCAGACATATAATCCAGTGAAAAACCAAGATGATTGTGGTAGTACAGAACATTTCCAACATTCCATCACTGAGCTCTGCAAGCATGTGTCATGCTAATACCGACAAAAAAATATGTCATGATAAAAAAAAAATACACTCTATATGCATAGTGGGATCTAGCTGATGACTTGATAAGTAACTGGAAGTCACTTTATTGTTCTTGTTTTAACATAATAGTGGGAGCCCATAGAGGAAAAGCCTTCTGTCTATTGCATGCAAATATTGACGCTGCTCCTCCTTGAGAGTACTAAAGAGACAAATATATTCCAATTTCCTAAAAACTATTTCAAACTTAATCTGTAAATTGATGAAAATTCCTGTGACTCGGTTACGCAACTCAGTCCCTCTCTCCTCCCTCTGGGATCAGTGCAACTCCCAACTCCCAAGTTCATTTTACAAGACAAATAACAATTGCCATCTAGTAGCATGAAGAGCACATTCAAGGACACAACTTGGCAGCCGACACCAGCAATCAAACACGCATTTTTAAGTTACACGAATTTCTATCCGTGTCACACATACACCTAGGATATCTTTACCCATCCAGGATCTAAACACAATTCTGCCTGAAAATTGACAATCCTGAAGGCCATTGAGGTTAAAAGAAATACTTGAGACACAATACCTATTTGTGCTCTCACCCTCACTATCTATAATCTTTGTTAAGGGTATAAGTTGCATAAGAAAATAATGAGTCTTTCTGCACCTATTCAGGTCAGGAACTTGATAGATAAACAGCTCCAAAGGGAGTAGGAAATAGCATTAAGAGGTGGATCAATAATTAATTATAAGGGCCATCAAAATCCTACAATGCTGGTAGGTCTCAAATTAGCAGAAGTGAAAAGACGAGCTTAAGGCATACGGGCTACAAAATGAGTCATAAGTTGACAAGAAGGGAAACCTTGATGTCATGATAATAGTCCCCCAAGCCCTATATAGCATCCTACTAATGTGTCTTTGAGTTCACATATCTATCTTATATCAGCCCAAAAGACAAAAAACAGAATCATTTTTCAAAACAAGCAGTGTGTTAAAAACACGGCACAGTCGGAGCTCAAGGCTCGAGGAAACATTTTGGAGTAATAAAGATTCTGTAATCGAAGTAACAAAACTAACATGCCAACTATCAGGAAACACATTTAAGCCACAAAGTAGCCGAAATGACACAAGAACTTCAAGACAAGTGTATCCAAGGAAAAGAAGAACAACGGAGGTCAAAACTGAGGTACCTATAGTCCTTGTTATTTATTCCATAGGAGAGAGGCTCCATCTGCAACTTTGTTTCAGTGCTTCCATAATTCAGCGCTCCTGAATTAGCAACAGAATATAATGGCAAGTTTTGGAAGCTTCCGCAGCTGCTCTTTT
This sequence comes from Solanum dulcamara, assembly GCF_947179165.1. Taxonomy (NCBI): domain Eukaryota; kingdom Viridiplantae; phylum Streptophyta; class Magnoliopsida; order Solanales; family Solanaceae; genus Solanum; species Solanum dulcamara. The sequence goes on along the minus strand of NC_077241.1, from coordinate 71,515,931 downwards.
GGAAACTTCCTCTTGTATTGCTGCTCCCAGTTGTAATATGTGACATATTAGTCGACAAGGACTGGGAAGTAGATTGAGATTCCACAGGCTTTCTTGAACGGTTGCGACCTCGATGCATGTGCCGCTCGCAATATTTGGAGTCAGGATATGCATCTTTTGAGCATCTCCATTTCTTTCCATCAGTCCTTCTACACCTTCCTGGCTCAGGATCAAACTTCTTCCCATAATAGGAACAATAACCCACTGCACATAGAAGAAACAAATCATTAAGCTCCATACTTAGCTAATGCAGTATAGCCAAAACCACCCTGAAAGAAGTCCTTTTACGAGAAATGAAAATATATACCAAGATCTAATTAGCCACACATCAATCAGAAATCAATGAAATAGGAGCATACCACAACACAGAGTTGCCATTACTGGAGCATTCTTACAAACACCAGGCATTGAAAGTAAGCACTTCTGTAAACTATTCATGATCAGTTGGGTATGTAGCCTTAGTGCTACCAGTTCAACCAAACCCAATATTTTTGACACGGAATATTGATATAAACAACAAAATTTCAACAAATATTAGATTCTGAAGTCATAATTTCAAAAGTATATTGAGCTCATTGCTAAGAATTTCAAAGGTTGAACCCATACCGGATCTGCCTTCTTTCACGACACTTGATAGTATACAACTTAAATACACACCGGATAAGCCTCTAAAAGGCAAAAACAAAGTGTTGCTACTATATTGACACAAAGAAGACAAAGCTACAACACACTAGATGCCAACCCCAGATAGACTAGATTAGTGATCTTTGCACTCAAAATTGATAAAATAGATATAGAAGTCTCTCCTGGAACCAAACCATTACAGTTGTACAGATTACATACCAAAAAATAAGAAAGTAAATCCATTACTCTGATCCCAAACAAAGAACAGGGAGTGGTAATAATTGCACATCCACAACCAAGACAAAAAATTTCAATAATTCCAAAAGAAAAAGAGCCCTCTTTTCAGATCTGCATGCTTCACTTATACCATCAAAGTGAGCTAAATCTCTGAAGAAGGAGGATATTTTTTACTTTTCAAATAGATAGAGATAAAATACAAGAAGAGATGCAAGAACAACATACAGCTGGGATGATGAAAGAACCTAGCTGAGATGGCTTCAAAGCTACGACGAATAGGAACAACAAGATCAGGTGGCACAGGAAGACCCGCCACCAAGTACTTGTATATCATTGCTTGATGCTCCAGCTCCTGCCATTGCACCGCCGTAAATGGCGGCCGGTAACCATACCCATACCCCATTCCCCCTTCTCCCCCAACCCCTCCCCCCACCACTGATGTAGAGGTGCCACTCATCTCCCTCTCTCCCAAACCAACAAAATATTTTTTCGAAATTTTACCCACCCCCACTTTCCCCTTTTCTCACTTCACTCAAAAAGCTGCACCTAGAAATCAACACAACATCAGTTAATATACAAAAATATACAAACAGAGAGAGAGAGAGAGAGAGAGACAGAAAAATGTGTTTTTGTGTTCTCTCTGTGTGTGTGTGAGTTATAGAGAACAAAGGTTGTTGAGGTTACCTAAGAGGGGGACAGATCTAGGGTTTGGACAAGCATGGAAGGAAGAGCAGAGAGAGAAAAAAGCTGAAAGAAAATATATAAAGTGAAGTGAGATTTAAGTAGAGTGAATCAAGAAAATGTAGAGACAAAGTGATAGCATTAATATAACACTAGTACTTATCTACAAGACAAAATTAATGAATCCATTACATTACCTAGTATACTTCCATTACTTTAATGGAGATTTTATAAAGTTTACATGATGACATTATAGTATAACAGAGTGAAGAAAACAGGGGTTTTGTGAAAGATAATGAAGGGTTTAAGGTTTAAAGGATGGAGTGTTGATGGTTAGGGAAACATTGGGGCATGGGGAGAAAAGAAGTGGGGTAGAGTATTGAAAGAAGGGGACCTTAAGGAGTGGGGTAGAGTGAATTATGTCTTGTTGTGGTCCAAATGATGTAACACCTCTTTTTATATCTTTCAAATTGATCATGTGAATGTTATCATGACCCCAAAGATGCAAACTTTGTCCTTAAGGTTAAACAATTATTAAGATCTTATTCTAGTTTGATGTATGCTTGTTTTTTCTTTTTCTTTTTTTGAAAACTTTGTGCTTTTTGTTTGAGCAAGAATGTCAAATATCTTAAGACATATAAGCTCCAGCCCACCATCAAGAAGTATGGTGGCATAGATGAGATCACTTGTTCTTTAGTGAGAAGTTTTATATTTGAGTTGTGAAAATAAAATAAAATTTTGATAAGAAATATTTTTCTATTTATGAATAATGTGAATGCGAATGTGATTAATCTGATCAGTTATGTTATGATGCATAATTTTATTTCTTTCAAATTTATGTCGAGCGAGATAAGAGTTCTATTTTAAAAATCATAAATTGTGTCGTACCGCATAATTTAATTCGTACAAAACTTATGTTGAGCAAGACAAAAATTCACAAGTTATATCATAAAAAGTCATAATAGTTAGCAAATTTGCACTTAATATAATATTGATCATAATATGTATAGGACATTCCTCCAAGAATATAATTCTTGCATAAATAATCATAATCTTGACACCTGGCAACTTGTTTTTTAATCAAAGTAGTCTCATCAATTGCTACCTCAGAACCGAGAGCGTCAGGACAAGATTTTTCGAGAATATATGTCAACTTCAATCGTCTTAAAAAGAATTTCATCTTTTCACGCCATCTAGAAAAGTTTTTGCCATCAAATATTTCAAAATTAGGATTAGGCAAAGATGGAACACTATTTGATATTGAAGTGGATGTCATAGAGACAATTATCTTCATATTGTTAGAACAAGAATGATAATATTAAGAGGAATCCAAAATAAACTTGCTTGGCTTAGAGGCACGTTAATATGTTTCTTAAAGTTAGTTGGAGTCTCTCTCACGAGTAAACGGAAGAGTAAAGAACAATTCTATCTTCGAGATTTAACTAAGCCGCAAAATAAATAGCATTCAAGAATATTGCTCTTTTATTCTTGAATCAGTGATTTCACATTTTGATCAATGTCTCTCAAATGTGTTCAAAGTAAAATATATTTTCTTTTTGAAGTGATGATTTTTTGAAAGAAAAACAACACTATTTATAGGATAAAAGTTCTTGAACGTAAAAATATTCATTAAGAAAGGGTCATTAATAGGTTCATGAATGCTACAAACAGACATATCTTTCAAGAACCTAAAACGTAAAATTAAATAAAAAATAAATTTTCAATATTCTTTTGAAAATCAAGAAACTTTTATATCGCATGAACTGTCCCAAAATTAATTGTAACATTAATCCTAACAAAACCTACAAGAAAAACATAGTACATGGGTAGAACTATTATGAGAATGTATAGTAAAAGATAAAATAGAACTATTAAATAATAAGTAAAGAAAAAATGAGAAGAAAATATTAAGATAACGATGCGATCATAACAAATTGGTCGTTACACAAAATGGGGTTTTTTGTTGTTACCTAACGATGGATTTAAACGATACGACACAATAAAATTTAAGTAACAATCAAAACAAACATTATATTAAACTAACAATATAATACAATACAATATAATACAATGGCTAGAAAGTGAATCACCCCATAGCTGATAATCATGATTCTGATGCAATGGCATATTTCACCTGGATTTACTTGGTACGACAAGACTAAAATGAGCAAAGATGAAAAGAATTTTCCCATCCCATGCGAAATAGAAGTTTCGTATACTTGTTCTTCTTCAATGCAGCTATGTCTGGTACGTAGCATAGTTGGAATAGGACTAGTGTAGGTTACTTTTCTTTTTTCTCATGGAAGGGGAGAGTCTCCCTCATTTATGCTTTCATAGTTGAATTGTACCGGGAGGAGTCCTCTCACAGGTTTACTGCTTTCTAGTTATAGTTAGTCTCTTTTTTGTATCGGGGATGAGTTAGCCGACCTTAATAGGTTAGCCGACTTATGAACCACCATAGGATCGGAGGTAAGGTTTATGTCCCCCTCCTTGTGTTTTTATTTTTGATTATTTATGTTAAGGCTTGGGGGTGTTGCTTAACCCCTGACTGTGCACGAGAGGTGGGAGCCTCGTGTAGGGTCTGTTCCCGTAAAAAAAAAAAAAAAAAAAAAAAAATCAAACCAGAGAGAAGCGGTTCTCAGTTGTAGAACTTTAGACTATGGGAGATCAATAGACCAATGATAGGGTTATCCAAATCGGGTCGCAACCGATAATTTAACCACAAAATAAGTTTATTGATAATGGGTTGTTGAATCAACGTTTGAAGAATGATTTGAAATTTCATCGTTAACGATTTAATGTCACGGAATAAGATTTACTCATTTTCCTTATCAATTTAGCCATTAGCAGACTAAGAGTTATTAAATCTGCATTTATAACGAGGGTTGGACGTTCGATCAGTTTGATTTGCCAAATTCGGTTCGGTTTTTCAATTTTCGATTTGTGAAAATGTTAATCCAAACCAAACTAAAATAAATTTGGTTCGGTTCGATTTTTTTCGGTTCGATTTTCGATTTGTGAGATTAGTTGAACAAATTCACTTCCTTCAGTTCTTCATATAAATTTTTCAAAAAACATATCAGTGCTAGTATGTTTCAATCACAAAGATAAAAATATAACACACACACACACAACAAATATTCACACAAGAAAAAGAGTAAAATAGACACAAAGAAAAAATAAATTTTGTTCAAAATACATATAAAGAGATCTAGTGAATTGCAATGAGAATATGTATAAAAAGATCTAGTGCACACGCAACCCTCCTACATGCTACATCCTGTGGCTTTAGGCAAGAGCATTCAGGCCTCTACTGTGGAGAGTACGTAAATAAAATTTGGTTTTTCGATTAACCGAATTATAACAGCTAAAAATCAAAAACCGAACCAAATAACTAAATTTTTAAAAGTTAAAATCGAACAAAATTTCGGTTCGATCAATTTTTTCAGTTTGAACCATATTATGCCCAGCCCTATTTATAACTCTAATGGGTCATTTGGTTGGAACAAGTTATCTTAGGATTAATTAACCTGGATTAGCTATTCTGTGATAAGTTATCCACCAATAAATTATTTCACCGTGTATATGAGATAACTTATTCCATCACTATGGTATAAATAGTGGAATAAGTTATCCCAAATTTGGCAACCAAACAATACAACAAAATTTTATCCCTAGACTATTTTTTTATCTCAAAACTATTTATTTTTATTCCTCACACCAAATGATCCCTAAATGTGTTCTATACTTCTAATAATTTTATTTTAGTGAGATTTGAAATAGGGAAACTTACATAAATATACAATATTAAGAAAATATTTACCATCTATAGCAATCAAAAAAAAATTCACTGAACACTTATAATACATTTATAATACAGTTTTAATACATATTGCAGAGAACTATTTATAAAACATATATAATACAAGTTTTATTGATGAATAATACATTTATCACAAACTTTAATAGACTTATAATACATTATGTCAGTTTCTTACTACACAAACATAATATATATTTTAAAACACTTATAATACATTTATATTGTATGCATAATTCACTTTTAATACAAGTTTAGATTTATCATAATATTGCTATGTATGGCTATAAATGATAATAAATAAATAAAATATCGCTAAAATCAGTAATTCATTTTTAAAAAACACTCAATCAAATAATTTTTCCTTTGAAATATGATAATCCCAAAGATGATCGTGTCAAAAACTATTTGGACTCTGTAGCTTGATGTTCCATATGCTGTTTAGATCTATTTGCTCGAGTCAAACTACTTGGGCCAAGTCCATTTGCAACTTGTGCTACTGCCTAGGCCCATTATTATTTATAATTTGACTTGTTAAGAATGTATTCATGAAATTTGAAATGTAAAATTTAGAAAATAATTGTTTTTCAAAAAAGAGACGAAAGTGACAATTGGTATTTCTAAATTTTAAAAAATCATGAAATACCAAGATGAACATGTGAAGAGGAGGAATTTTACTGGGGTTATTTCCCAGGTACAATGGGCTAGGCCTATTTCAGAAAAAATTATCTAAATATATAACTTATTTTATTATATTTTTAAAAGTTCTCTATTATTTGAAAAAATTACAAAAATTCTTACTCTCTTCTATTGTCGGATATATCACTTTATGCGATGCATCGATCGAATATGTCAATTTATGTGATGTATAAGGACGTTTGGGGATGTATCCGAATTCAATCAAATTTAATGGATTTTTGTAATTTAGAAAAAAAATAGGAATATAATGTAATTAGCTCTTAACACTATGAAATTTGTGTAATCCTTCCTATATTTTAACTCATTAAGAAAACATTTTTTAAAAAACTTTTTTGATGTAATATTCTAATTTTTTTTATCATAAGATAAAAATTATCCGATATGTAAAATATGCTAGGATCAATTTAGGTCTTATTTATTTTTATTAAATTAAAATATTTAAATTTAAATATACATCTAAAAATTAAAATGTACATTAAAATTTAAAAATTTAATCTGAATCTAAATACACATTGAAATCTCAATCCTTAAGAGTCGATTATTTGTTCAACAACAAAAAAAATGTTATAAAAAACTAGTTAGGTTGGAAAAAGGGTTGTCAGTCGAAAAAGTAATTTTTTAACTTGGCTAAATTTTGAGAAAATTGATTTTGATAGAGTATCATTCATGGATTCTATTAACAATTTAAGGACATATTTGCCAGACATAATTGTTCTTTTTTCACTCAATAATCATTTAATTAGATTATTAGACTATAAAGAAATATTTGTGATAAAATATTAACGACAGAGTATATCTGCTCAATTTTGTACAGTTTAAAAAGTTAACAATTTTTTCAAATATGTAAATTTTATTTTTTTATTTTTTTTAGAAAAAGACCTCAAACCATTTTCATTTTATTTTTCTTTTACTTTGCTATTATTATTATTATTATTATTATAATAAAGAATATAAAAATATAGAAAAAGATTTTCTCCTTACCCATTAAAAAAGCCATTTTTGATGAATTGTTTTTCCTCGTTCCAAACAGATCCCGATTGTTTGGCATTATCCAAAAATACTTTTTAAAATATAAAAGAAAATCTTAGACCTCCTATTTAGAATTCAGGATTTAAGTTTTTTAGTCTATTTTATCTTTACCTTTAAACCCGTTTCTTCCATTCTTGTGTCCCTTCAAACTGTTGTGTCTCTTCGGGAACTACCTATATAAAGTTGGCAAATCATACCCGTTGTTTTATCTTCTTCTTTGTGACAAAATTTCATCCCTAATATCTGTGATCAATTCCTTGGAAAGTTTACTTTGGATCTTCAACAAAAAAATAATGAAACAAAACTATAATTTTCTTGTAATTTTTTCCTCTATTCACCATGTCAAAAGAAAAACGATTTAAACTGCTCAATTCTTGAACGACTGATCTGTAAAATTCTATCTTTCATGGATTTGTATTGAATTACTTTTGCGTTTTTGGTTATGAATTTTTTTTAAGGAATCAGAATTGAGGAAGAGAGTGGGGGATTTTAATTAAAAGAGACTTTTGAGTTATTTATTTGAGTATATAGGACACAAGTTTTAAAAATTGGGTAAAAGGGACTCTAGTATAATTAAGTATTAATGGGTTATGCTAATTTAAAAAAGAAAATTTTTATACACCCCAAAGTTTTGCTATTTACAAATAAGTCCAACATATAAGAGGGTTGTAAAAAACACCTAAACAACTTAAGGTTGTTTAAATATCTTCTGGTTGTTTGAACTAAACAACTTAGGGTTGTTTAAATATTTTCTGATTGTTTGAACTAAACAACTTTTGGTTGTTTAAATAATTTTTGGTTGTTTAAACAACTTCTGTTGTTTGAACTAAATAATTTAGGGTTGTTAAAATATCTTCTGGTTGTTTGAACTAAACAACTTTTGGTTGTTTAAATATCTTCTTGGTTGCTTGAACAACTCATGTTTATATAAACATTTACAACATATCCTCTCTTCTGTTCTCTTCTCTTTTCATCAATTTTTTAATATAATTTTCACAATCAAATCGGAGTGAAGAAAAAAATGAGAATGACAACATCCGAAGAAGAAGAAGATGAAAACACAAAAAGTTTAAAAAAAAGGGGAAAACGGAGAAGAAAAAAAGTAAAGAAGTTAAGGAAGAAGAAGATGAAAGAAAAAGAAACAAGAGCGTTTAAAAAAATGAAGAAAAGAGAAGAGAAGAGAGGAGGGAAATGAAGAACATAAGTTTTAAAAAATGGAGTAAAGAAAAGAGAAGAGGGAAATAGAGAACATAAGTTTAAAAAAGTGGAGTAAATGAATGAAAATTAGGGTTTTATTAAAAGTTTTTGATCTTTCAATTTTTATCCTAAACTTTTAAATATTCTAATTCAACCCCATCTCTTCATAATTAACATCTAATTAAATATTTATAATAAAAAAAATATAAAAAAATTACAAATCCCCTGTCCTTCAATTCACTCTCAAAGTTCCCTTTTACCTTATTTTCCCAAGAGAGTGCAAAGAGAGATTAAATTCTGGTGCAACTTGATAAGGTACTTATACCTATTAATATATTCTATTGGGAGTTGAAATGTTATTGTATTAACCATATCTCCAAAATGGTGTAGATTTTGGGCGGTAATATCTGTTTTTCTTCAAATGACTACTCTATTTACAATTAAAGCGGTGACCTTGGTTTCTCTGCATAGTGTTGTTGGGTCAATGTATATTTTTAATTTGAAAAAATTATCAAATTACACGTCTTATATTTCTATATTTTTAATTATTTTCTATCATCTGTAAAAAAATTAAAAATTTCTCTTCTGATACATAGGAATAATGCTGATACATCGCGATTTGATATATAAGTCTTTTTGCATGATACATCTCTAGTTAATACAAACCAAACACAAAATGTATGTTTTACTGTTATTTTTGTTGTGTTCATAATATATTAGGTGTTATAAGCTGATTCATAAGTTTTATTTATATTACAATGTTTGGTTTGTATCAATTAGCGATGTATCATGAAAAAATACTTATATATCAAATCACAATGTATCAGCATCATTCATATATATCAAAGATTTAAAAACAAAAAAATTCAAATAATTAATAAATTATAATTAAACTTTTTTACTATGAAATTTAAGTAAAATACCCTTTTAATTTTCTTCTAACTCTACTGATGAATATTCGCATGAAAGAATATATTAACGTGTCATATCACTTGGGAAAGAGTAATGCTAAATGGCCCAAAAAATTTGGCTCAAATTTGGTCAAAAGAGTAAAAAGACAATGGTAACTTTTTCCTTTTAAAATAAAACTAAATCTTTCCTATTTCCTAAACTCCAAAAATAAGGGGAACGGAATTTTTTATGCTAAGTGAATTAAAACTCTCATCAATTATGTGGAGAAATTATTTACATTAAGCTTTATAATAAGGACCCACCAATCACTTCACCTTCTTTCAATTCTTCCTAACTGTTATGAAAATAACTAACTTGGCAAAATTAATTAGAGAGAGATAATGAGGGGAAGAGGAAAAGAGAGGAGTTGTGCGTGTTTTTCTGTCTATCTGTTTTTCTTCCTCTGCCATTGCACATATATATATATATATAGGCAAAGAATTTGATTACATACCAAGTGGGCAAGTTGCCCACTTACAAGTGGGGCCCACTTGGAAAGCATCCAATACCTAACACTCCCCCTTGGATGTCCATGTATAATGTGCCTCCATAAAAACTCTATAAGAAATAATATACATATTTGGTAATACACTTTGATTGCTGCCTCATTAAAAACCTTACCAGGAAAACCTAGTAGGACAAAACCATGGTCAAGGAAAAAAGAGTGCAGCACGTATTTTACTCCTTCTGATAAAAACTTCATTTGATATTTTGGAGACGACGCATTCAACCTTATATCTTAACTTCTCAAAAGTTGATGTTGGTAATGCCTTTGTGAATAAATCTGCAAGATTATCACTTGAACGAATTTGTTGTACATCGTTATCACCATTCTTCTGTAGATCATGTGTGAAGAATAATTTTGGTGAAATATGTTTCGTTCGGTCTCCTTTTATGAAGCCACCTTTCAATTGAGCTATGCACGCGGCATTGTCTTCAAATATAATTGTGGGTACTTTAACATCATTTTCTAGACCGCATCTTTTTGATGAACTGTATCATCGATCTCAATCACACATATTCTCTACTTGCTTCATGAATTGCTATTATTTCAGCATGATTTGAAGAAGTGACAACAATGGACTACTTTGTAGATCGCCATGATATAGCAGTCCCTCCGTGTGTAAATAGATAGCCTGTCTGAGATTGACCTTTATGTGGGTCTGATAAATAACCTGCATCTGCATAACCAATAAGGTCTGTGAAACCTTTGTTAGTATAAAACAAACCCATATCAATAGTACCCTTCAGGTATCGCAAAATATGTTTGATACCGTTCCAATGCCTTCGTGTTGGGGATGAACTATACCTTGCTAGCAAATTAATAGAGAATGTTATATCAGGCCTAGTTGTGTTGGCAAGGTACATAAGTGCACCAATAGCACTGAGATATGGTACTTTTGGACCAAGAATTTCGTCATCCTCTTTTGGAGGTCGAAATTGATCCTTTTTCCACTTCAAGTGATCGACAACCATTGGAGTACTTAATGAATGTGCTTTGTCCATGTAAAATCTTTTTAAGATTTTCTCAGTGTAGGCAGATTGATGGACAAAAACCCCATCTGCTAAATATTCAATTTGTAGACCTAGACAAAGTTTTGTCTTTCCAAGGTCTTTCATTTCAAATTCTTTCTTTAGATATTCAATTGCCTTTTGGACCTCTTCAGGGGTTCCGATGAGATTTATGTCATCAACATAAAAGGCGAGTATAACAAACTCTGATTCCGTTTTATTAATAAAAACACATGGACAAATAACATAATTTATATAGCCTTCATTTATTAAGTACTCACTAAGGCGATTATACCACATACGCCCTGATTGTTTCAGACCGTATAATGATCTTTGCAATTTTATTGAGTACATCTCCCTTGACATATTACATGCTTCAGGCAATTTTAATCCTTCTGGTTTTTCATGTAAATTTTATTATCAAATGAACCATAAAGGTAAGCTGTAACAACATCCATTAGATGTATATCAAGATTTTTGTGAACAACCAAACTGATGAGATATCTAAATGTTATTCCATCCATAACATGTGAAAATGTTTCTTCATAGTTGACCCCGGGTCTTTGAGAGAATCGTTGTGCAACAAGGCGTGCTTTGTATCTTACAATTTCATTTCTCTCATTTCGTTTTCGCATTAAAACCCATTTATAGCCAATTGATTTCACACCTTCAGGGGTTTGGACTATAGGTGCAAAAACCTCACGTTTAGCAAGTGAGTCTAATTCTGATTGGATTGCCTTTTGCCATTTTGGCCAATCACGTCTACGTCGACATTATTCGACGGATTTAGGCTCAAGACTTTCACTATCTTGCATGAGGTTAATTGCAACATTATATACAAAAATATTATCCACCGTAATTTTTGATCGATCTAGATTTATCTCATCACCGGTAGAACTTATTAAAAATTCTTCATTCACTTGAGTCTCGGGCTCGCTGATTTCTTCAGGAATATCAGGAGTACTCAAATCTTAACCTTTTTCAGGAGGTTCTTGTGTAGTATCATTTTGATTATTTCTCACACTTCTCTTTCTAGGAAATTTATCCTTTGATCCCAATGGTCTACCACGCTTCAGGCGTATTTGAGATTCAGAAGCTATGATACTAGTAGATGGTCCTTTTGGGATATCAATCCGAATAGGCACATTCACTGCAGGGATATGTGACTTAGTTATTCGTTTCAAATCAGTAAATGCATCTGGCATTTGATTTGCTATTTTTTGCAAGTGGATGATCTTCTGGACCTCCTACTCACACGTGCGGGTGCGTGGATCAAAATGAGATAGTGATGAAACTTTCCACGCAATTTCTTTGTCTTTTTCGGGTTCCTTTTTCTCTTTCCCTAATGGCGAGAAAAGTGTTTCATCAAACCAATAATCTGCAAATCGAGCAGTGAATAAGTCTTCAGTCAACGGTTCAAGGTATCGAATTATTGAGGGTGAGTCAAACCCAACATATATGCTCAACCTTCGTTGAGGGCCCATCTTTGTACGCTGTGGTGGTGCTACAGGCACATATACGGCACAACCAAAAATTCGTAGATGGGCTATATTTGGCTCATGACCAAATACTAATTGTGACGGAGAGTATTTATTATAATGTGTCGGTCTGAGACATACAAGTGTTGTTGCATGTAAGATAGCATGACCCGAAACAGTAATTGACAATTTTGTTTTCATTAGTAGAGGTCTTGCTATCAATTGTAGGCGCTTTATAAATGACTCTGCAAGACCATTTTGAGTATGAACATGAGCAACAGGATGCTCAATTTTTATCCCAATTAATAAGCAATAATCATTAAAACTTGGGATGTAAATTCTCCAGCATTATCAAGGCGAATGGTCTTAGTTGGATAATCTGGGAATTGCGCTCTTAATCTTATTATTTGTGCTAACAATTTCGCAAACGCCAGATTGTGAGATGATAATAAGCACACATGAGACCATCTAGATGATGTATCTATTAGGACCATAAAATATCTAAACAATCCACTAGGTGGATGAATAGGTCCACCTAAATCTCCATGTATACGCTCTAAAAAGATAGGAGATTCAATGACAACCTTCAGGGTCGATGGTCTGGCAACTAATTTGCCTTGACAACAAGCAGCACATGAAAATTGATCATTTGTAAGAATCTTCTGGTTCTTTAACGGGTGTCTAGTTGAATTTTCAAGAATTCGTCTTATCATTATTGATCCAGGATGACCTATTCGATCATGCCATAACACAAATTTATTTAGATCAGTAAACGTCTGGTTTACGATCATATGTGCTTTAATTGCACTGATTTTTGCATAATATAGGTCAGAGGAAAAAGTTGGTAATTTTTCCAAAATATATTTCTGGCCTGAGACACTCTTGGTTATACCAAAATATTCAATATTCATTTCATTTAGTGTCTCATCATGATATCCATTTCCGCGGATATCTTTAAAATTTAACAAGTTTTTTGGGAATTTAGAAGAAAATAGTGCATCTTCTATAACAATTTTTGTCCCCTTAGATAGAATTATAGTAGCTCTTCCGGAGCCTTCAATCATTTTTGAATTACTAGATATTGTAGTAACATTAGCTTTTCTTCTAAGCAAATTGAAAAAATATTTCTCGTCCTTAAAAATAGCATGAGTTGTTCCACTATCAATTACACAAATATTCTTTTGATTTATCATTGATCCAAACAAGATTTGAGGCATTTCCATATTTTCTTCAATAAGAAATAAAATAAGTATTAACACATGGTATATTACACAAATTTTATTTATTTACATTGACTAGGAAAATACCAACATCATATTTAATACAGATAAAAAGAAAAATATTTACATATTATTAGTCTTGTTAATATTCATATTTTTATTTGGAAAATTAAAGAAATCAGCTACATCTAAATGCATGGGCTCAATATTATCTTCAGAGATAAAATTTATCTCTGAATTATTTTCTGTCCTTTTCAAAGATGCCTGATATAGTTGAACCAAACGTTTTGATGACCGACAAGTCCGCGACCAGTGCCCCACACCTCCACATCTATGTCATACACTTTCTAAATTTTTCTTCGGTAAAGCTTCTGCCTTTTTTACCCTGCCTTTTATATTGCTGATTATTTCTCGGTGCCAGTCGAATATCATTATTAAAATTTCTTCTTTGACCATGACCACGACTGGGGTCATAACCTTTTTCTCGTTGGTTATAATTTGCCTGATTCACTTCAGGGAGGGGCAAAGAACCAACGGACCGACTATCATGATTTTTCATTAATAGTTCATTTTGACGTTCAACAATCAGAAGGTGAGAAAGTAATTCAGAATATTTTTTAAATTCTTTTTCGCGATATTGCTGCTGTATGAACATATTCGCGAGTGGAAATATGGAGTATGTTTTTTCCAGTTTATCTTGCTCAGTGATCTCTTCTCCGCATAAATTTAACTGAGCTATAATTCTAAACAGAGCAGAATTATATTCAGTTATATTTTTGAAATCCATTAATCTCAGATTTAGCTAATCATGACGAGCTTGTGCAACAACTTCAGGTGGTCATATCTTTCTTTTAAATTTTTCCACAATTAAAGGGGGTCTTTTAATGTGAGATATTGTAATTTTAGCCCTCGTCAAGATGGTGCCGGAGAAATATCATGGCTTTAGCACGGTCTTGATTAGATGTCATATTGTCATCTTTAATGGTGTCTGCGAGATCCATTGATTCTAAATGAATTTCGGCATCAAGTGCCATGATGAGTAGCCTTTTTCAGAGATATCAAGAGCAGTAAATTCAAGTTTTGAAATATTTGTCATTTTATGAAAATAAATTTAAATAAAACTCTTACCACTTTTTGTTACCTTCTAAAAATAGCTGGAGCCTCGTGCTGATAACGTGTTATGAAAATAACTAACTTGGCAAAATTAATTAGAGAGAGATAATGAGGGAAAGAGGAAAAGAGAGAAGTTGTGCGTGTTTTTCTGTCTATCTGTTTTTCTTCCTCTGCCATTGCACATATATATATAGACAAAGAATTTGATTACATACCAAGTGGGCAAGTTGCCCACTTACAAGTGGGGCCCACTTGGAAAGAATCCAATATCTAACACTAACCACTTTTTTCTTCTTCTTTCCTCATCTTCACATTGTCTTTCCTTTTTCCTTTCTCATCAAATTATAAAATTAATTCTATTAAATACTAATCAAAATTCTTTAAAATATTTCTAATAAAGTTAGAGAGGTCATCTAATTTTGAATTTATCATATTAATTTTATTATTATTATTATTATTATAAAGTTATCCTATTTTAAAATTATCGGGCAAAAAAATTTTAAAAGTTTTTTTCTTTACCTAAAGAGTATTCAACATTAAATTTTATCAGACAAAAAGTATTTTGTTTTCAATCTTTGGCCACTTAAAAGTCATTCAACTTTGACTAAATTAACTAAAATAAATTACATATGAATTTTAATATTTATATAAAAAAATATGACATTACGCTCTAAAATAAGTCAAATACTCCATTTTAAGAAAATTTTAATTAAATGTGCATTTTACATTATGTAGTTATTTAACACTTAGAGTAGTATGAAAAATAAGTAAAAGAACTCTCCTGATTTGTAAAATGGACAAATAATTGAAAAATATATTTTTAGTATACGGACCAAGTAAAATGAAACATTAAGGATAATTTTTTTTTAAAAAACTTAATATTTCGTTTCATAACACAAATCTTGTTGGTGTATATATACAATATTACATTTTTTTTGGTTCATTTGGTGTCTTTATATAATTTTAACGCACTATAATTAATATTAAAGCAAATATGATGTGTTATTTTCCCCTTATAGTAATTTTCATACACACCTTTTTAAAAACAAATTTTTGTCTCACGATGAAAATTATTTTAGCAGTAGTAATTATTTAGCCTTCATAAATTATTTTAAAAAAAAATATTATAGTTAAAAAACATTTATGCTTCAATTTATAAAAAAAATTGTGAAAATAATTAAATGATATAACCACATTTTTTTTATGATACAATTTTGACATAGTTAAAATTTACTTTGAATACTAAGAAGTTATGACAATAGTTATTTTAATAGCTATAATGTGTGATTCTCTCGGGTTGTTGTTAACTAGGGTCAACAATTATGAACTATATATATAATTTTTATAATATATATAATGTATCAATATCTACCATGTCTAAAGTGTTTTGAGTTTGACTATCATTATAGAAATATTTTCAAAAATTTATTTATGTAGTTTAAATTTATTTAAACTATCATTGTTAACTGGGAATTCTTTATATTTTGTTATTAATAGGAATTTTAATTAAGTAATTTCATCAATTATTATGTTTAGATAAATTTAAACTATATATTAAAATAATTTTTAAATATAGTCTGCAAATATTTCAACAGCGACAGACAAAACTCAAAATACTTTAGATGTGGTGGACATTGACACATTATAAAATTCACATAATTCATAAGTGTCGAACCTAAGTAACAACAACTCAAGAGAGTCACAATGTTGTGCTTTTGTGCACCTATATTACCTTGATTTGATAACTTGTAAATTATTACTTATATTTATTATTAATATGATCTCTAATTAAGTAATTTTTATTAATTATTATATTTAAATAAATTTAAATTATATATTTAAATAATTTTTGAAATATAATTTGAAAATAGCGATATCGACAGTCAAGACTCAAAATACTTTAGATATCAACACATTTTATGAATTATAAAATCATATAGTTAATATGTGCCGACCCTAGTGAACAACAACCCGAGACAGTCACAACGTTGTAGTCTATATTACGCCGATTTGATAACTTGCGAATCATTTCTTATATTTGTGATTAATATTACTTCTAATTGAGTAATTTTATTAATTATTATGTGTAAATAAATATTAAATGTATATTTAAATAATTTTTAAAATATAATTTGAAAATATTTTAGAAATCATATAAAAATTATATAGTTCATATGTGTCAACCATAGTTAAAACAACCCAAGAGAGTCACATATTTATGTTATAGTCTTATGCCCCTATGTTACACCGATATGATAATTTGTGAATCAATAATTGTATTTGTTATTAATATGACTTTTAATTAAGTAATTTTATTAATTATTATATTTAAATAAATTCTAAACTACATATTTTAAAAATATTATAATATAATTTTCTTAAAATGAGTATAAAAGAGATTTACGATCATATATTATTGCTCCACCAATCTCAAATATATTTGTCACGAAATATTGAGAGTTATATTATGGTGATCGTTGGTCAACAATTTATAATATATTTTTCAAATTAAATTACAATTTTATTTTGTTATATTTTAATTTTACCCCCGAATTTTGCGAGAAGGGTCAAATGTATTCATATACATATGAATTGTATTTTAATAATAAGAAAGAAAATAAATTTAAATCAAGTTTTCATTTTCGTCCGTCGAAAAAGGTATATCGAGGCCGTTAATATAGAGGTATATATAAGCTAGTTTTTTTAACAAAATATATATCAACTATAAATTGCAAAGTTAAAAAATATATCAAATCGTTTTTCCTTTTTTAAAAAATTATTGTTATTGTTATTGTTATTATTTTTGTTGTTATTATTATTTTTATTATTATTATTGTTGTTGTTGTTGTTGTTGTTGTTCTAGACCCACGTTGTGGGATTTCACTGAGTTGTTGTTATTGTTATTATTATTATTATTATTATATTATTATTATTATTACTATTATTATTATTTTTTTATTTTTTTTGTTGTTGTTATTATTGTTATTGTTATTATTATTGTTCTTATTGTTATTGTTATTATTATTATTATTATTATTATTAATTAATAATAATAATAATAATATTAATATTATTGTATCTCATGAGGGTGCGGTATGTAGATGTTGTATACAACAACAACAACCCAGTGAAATCCCACAACATGGGGTCTGGGGAGGGTAGAATGTACGCAGACCTTACTCCTACCAAGGTAGGACGGCTGTTTCCTGGAGACCCTCGGCTCAGTAAAAGCATAAATGCATAAAAAAAATGTTAGATAAGAATAGAAAATTAAAAGCTTTATGAGAAAAACAACAAACAAATAACGAATAGATGACAAATAAATACAAATAAATAAAGACTAATAACAAATAACGATTAAATAAATAATGAAAGCGTCACAGGTAAAATTGAGTAATCAAAGCATAGAAAGTAATAAATAATAACAGAAATAACAGAAATCAGAAGTCAAAGCGCAAGAGATCGTAATGCACTACTACACCTATGAATAGAGAAGAATAACGAGACTATGAACTAGCCTTCTATCCTAATGTAGATGTTGTATATGTGTATTAAATGTGAATGTATACGATTAATCGAAATGGAGATGTTATTGACACTAATATTACGATATGGTGTGTTTGAATGAAAATATTTAGTATATATTATAATTTCTACATAAAGTAAGTACTAATTAATAATTTGCATATTTAATAATTATTGTGTGTTGGTGGTATAATTTGTCGATGGGAGGAAGAAAGAGTGTGAGTTAAGTTTATTTTGAATTTAATATTATTTCAATTCAATCTTTTAATTTCATCGTCTAGTCATTAATTCAAATGCTGTATTCTTTATAGATTTTTTTATATATAAAAGAAGGAAAAAAGTAATGTTATACCTATTTGGTAGTTTTGTGGCATACTTAAAAGAAACATGGAATAAGCATGTATTTATGAGTTTATGGGAATTTGAAAATTAATTTATTCCCCATGTATTGGGAAGGTTCCTCATATATTAGGCAATAGTTAATAAATAAATTAATAAGCATAATTTAAACTTTGGGAGGAAAGGGTAAAAATGTCCAAAAAAAGAACTATAGTTTATAATGTGAATGGGTCTTTTTACCATTTTGGCCAAATTTTTTTCCCCTTAGGAAAATAGCCTCTTTTAATGTTATTTTAGGCCTAGCTAACTTTGCAATTTTGAGGGGCTTTAATGGTGTGATAATTACTTATACAGCTTTCCTCAAAATTATAAGAGAAATTCTTTACCAGTTAAAGTTTCACATCCTATTTTAGAGATGGGACAAGTATAATGATAAAAAATATGTAGAAGATAAAACTCATTAAAGAGTAATAATTTTACAATCTTTCAAGTTTTTAATATATATGACAATATCAAATTTCTAATATTCAGATATTAGAAAATAATCATTCATAATTTTAATGAGGTCATGAATTACCCGCGAGAAGCACGCTTAGTAGTGAGTAATTTTGTAGGTTTTTTTCTTATTTCTTTTAACTAACACGTGGCATCATTTCATTGAGTCAGTACACATTATACCTTTTTGATTCCATTTTTCCAATGCATAAAAGAAAACTGACGAGAATTCTCACTCACGCTCTTCTTCTTCTCTCTCTGCTTGTTCGCAGAAAAACTCTCAAAATTTCAGCGAAAAAAAGCACAGCAGAAGTTACGATACTTTGTAAGCCGGTTTTTTTTGCTTTTTCTTAATCGTTAAAAAATATTCAGAAAACGTGCGGTTTCACGATGATTTTTTTGATACTCGCTTCAAGTTTTTGTGTTTGTTTTTAAGTAATCTTTGTGAGTTTCTTCGTTTTTAATATCTGTTTTTGATTCTTATCGATAAATAGTTATAATGCAGTTATGGTCTACAGTTTTTTTTATGGGGTTTTAATGAAAAGGGTTGTGGTTTTAGATGAGAGAGGCAAGATTAAGGTGGTTCAGACATGTGGAAAGAAATGCACAAATGCCTTAGTGAGTAGGTGTGAGAGGTTAAATATAGTGTGTATAAAGAGAGGAAAAGGTAGGCGGAAAAAGTTTTTGGGGAGGAGAAGTTAGCAGAAAGAATATGACACACCTAGGTTACTGATGACATGACCTAGATAGAAAGATACGAGGTGTATTAGGGTAGAAGGATAATAGTTAGTCGAGTGTTGTCTAGTTACCATATCAGTATTCTTATTATTATTATCGTGTGCAATCTTTTTCTTCAATTTTAGTATTATTTCGTATTATTTGTTGTTGCTGATATTCTCTTCTTCATTGTTTTCGACATGACTTCTTTGCTATTGTATTTGCTTTACTTGTTTGATTTTTATTATGCTTTATTTGAGCTGAGTGTCTATAAAAAACAATTTCTTTAACTTCACAAGGTAGGGGTAAGACCGTGTACACCCTCTCCTGACCCCACTTGTGGGATTATAATGGGTGTGTTGTTGTAAAAGTGGAAAGTAAAAAACAATTAAGAGCTTCTTCGATACTTCTTGCATGTCGAGTTCTTCTGTCTCTGTTTCATGTTTCTGGTTTTAAGGGTTTAGAGGTGAATTGACTGAAATAGGAATATTAGTGTGCTGAAATCCCTGAAAATAGTTGAAAGCTCTTTATGAGTTTCGTGCAAAAGAAAAGGAAAGATTTCTTTAAATTTACGGTAGCTTATACTTTTCAGAAAATGTTATCTTATGGGTATTCTAGAGGTGAAAAGAAGAGATCCTTTAAGGCAGCTTATGCATTTCAGGAAATGTTGAAAGCACCTTAAGTTGAGGGTTTCCTAAAGAAGTTTGTAATGTGGGTAGCTTATACATTTCATTTAAAATTGTGTTCTGAAATGCTAGTGAACCTCGTGAGTCTTCAAGATTTTTTAGTTTTGTATGACTGGATGGATCAATGCCAACTCTTCTCCACTGTTTTCAGTATGACTTCTTCACTACTGTATTTGCTTTACATATTTGATTTTTGATATGTTTTACTTGAGCCAAGGGTCTATCAAAAACAATCTCTCTACCTTCTCAAGGTAGGAGTAAGACTGAGTATACACCACCTTTTCCAGACCCCACTTTTAGGATTACACTTGATATGTTGTTGCATGGATCAACGCTAAGAGTGAATTCAAGTCGAGCTTGCTTTCCTGTTATTCTCTGTTAGCTACTTGGCTCTCATCATAACTTGTAGGGATTTTGGAATTTATCATAATTTCGTTAGAAGGCATGCACAAAATTACATATACTCCGCCATCCCAAGAAGAATGAGTCAATGCATTCCAATTTTCAGTGTTAGTAGTCAGTGATTCTTAATCTTTTAAAAGTAACATTATATATTCAAAAGCTACATAAAAGATACTATACGTCACAACCTCTCACAGTCTGTATTTTGTTTTTTAGCTTTTATCTTCTTTAGAAATAGGTCAACCAGAGTGGAAGTGGGTTGTCAAAAAGACAGTTTACATTTAAGAGAAAATCTTACTAAGCAATCCCAGATTTTACCCGATGGACATTTGTTTAGTCTTTTGTTTTGTTGTTTTGTTATTTTACTGTTTCTAAATAAAAACTCCTTTCTAGTTTGAAATAAAATACCAAGCCTTAGTCCTTCCTCTCTTTCCTTTTAGAGATATACTCATTTGGCCTTCCAGGAAGGACTTTAGTTTCAGATGGGGTAACTAAAGTCTTTTAGCTGTTGATTGTCTCTATGTTGATTGTCTTTTTGAAAGGAGAGATCATGTTTGTGCACCAGTACAAGTTGGAATAAAATTAATGTCGACTGATGCACTTTGATTTTGTTTTTGATGCAGGTGCTTCATTCAGATGACAATTTCTGATATCATGGAAGATGTGGGATGTAGTAGTGGAAAAGCAAAGACATCCAATGGATCAAGAATGATGGACGTTGATATTGATGGTCTTTTTGAAGTAGATGATTATGATTGGGATGAGGACGAGGATAAGGATGATAATCTTGATGTGGCTTCAATTAAAGAGTTGGGTGGAGCTTTCTTGAGAAACTTCTGTAAAAAGGCATCAACTTGTTTCTTTGAGAAGTATGGCGTAATTAGCCACCAGATTGATTCATACAATGACTTCATCAAGTATGGAATCCAAAGGGTGTTCGACTCGGTTGGGGAAATCCATGTTGAGCCAGGTTATGATCCATCAAAGAAAGGTGAAGGTGATTGGAAGCACGCTTCTGTCAAGTTTGGGAAAGTAACCCTTGATCGGCCAAAGTTTTGGACAGGGGAAAAGTTTTCTGTGGATAATGGGAAAGAGTACCTGGACTTGTGGCCACGGCATGCTCGCCTTCAGAACATGACTTATTCTGCCAGGATTATGGTTGAGACTCGTGTTCAGGTTAGAAAATGTTTGTCTTTGTCTAATATTCTATTTCTTTTTTGTTTTTGTCTATTGTTTGGATTAACTAGCTATGTTCTAAAATGATTGCATTGTGTTGTTCTTGCGTAGATTAAGCTGTCAATCTTGTTGGCCTCTCTTGAACAGTTCTTTTATTAAATGCATTGCCCATCTGACAAAAAGTAAGGAAATGGTCATCACAAAGGAAACAAGAGCTCTGAGCTGCATGCATCCTAATCCTTAATACTTTGATTTTATTTGTTTGAACTTCACAAAAGTCACCCTTTATCTGGAGTACTACTGATATTTGAAATTTATTCCCTTCTCATCCATGTCGTGCAATGACAGATTTATCCGGTTAGCATTGAGGACACATCCAAAATGTCATTTATTTTCCCTGTTAGTTTTATATTTTTTTAACTTTATTGGCTGCCCTTGTATATGATTTCAGGTTTTTACTAAAAAGCTAGTTAGAAGCGACAAGTTCAAAACTGGGGTAGGACAGTTTGTTGACAAGGAGTGTGTGATGGAAGATAAAAGGGATGTCTTGATTGGGAGAATCCCTGTGATGGTGAACTCAGAGTTGTGCTGGATGAGTGGTGCTGACAAGCCTGATTGTGAATTTGATCATGGGGGATACTTCATAGTCAAAGGAGCTGAAAAGGTAAGATCTTCCTGCTAGCACCTCACTCTTGATGCCTCACTGTCTTCACCTAAAGAGGACGTAGAAAACAAGGCTGGACAGTTGGTGGGAGCTAGTACACTATTTAAGGCCTAATGAGTCTAAAGAGAAAATAAATGATACTATTCAAAGTACAGCCACGCCAACCATTTACTACACATCAAACTAGCATAACTCAAAACAGTGATATTTCACTTGTTATAATGTTAGAAATTTTATTTGAAATTTAAAATCTTAGTTTAGTTGGAATGTGACACCTTTCCCCT
Organism: Solanum dulcamara; assembly: GCF_947179165.1. NCBI lineage: Eukaryota > Viridiplantae > Streptophyta > Magnoliopsida > Solanales > Solanaceae > Solanum > Solanum dulcamara. The sequence goes on along the minus strand of NC_077241.1, from coordinate 71,493,043 downwards.
ACATTATGATATATTGAGTATTGGAACAAGATGAGTTCATTGGAGTCGACTACATGTAAATAATTTTTTTTGTCGAGCCATAGTAGTTTAGGATTGAGGCATAGTGTTGCACTAGTAGTTGTTCCCTGAATATGTGTGTCATTGACAGATGTTGTAAATTTGAAAAATCAGATAACTGCAAAGTTGTGCCCCTATGATGGAAGATGTAACAAAAGAGGAGGAAAGAAAGTAGAGAAAATTTATGTTGCACTAGTAGTTGTTCCCTGAATATGTGTGTCATTGACAGATGTTGTAACTTTGAAAAATCAGATAACTGCAAAGTTGTGCCCCTATGATGGAAGATGTAACAAAAGAGGAGGAAAGAGAGTAGAGAAAATTTATCTTTCATGTTAGACATTTGACCAAGTGATTGATTAGAAGGATGCGTAGTGTGAGGTTGTTCTGAAGGTCCTATGTACCTTTTGGGTTAGTTTATTTGTTTTTATTGAAGATACCATTAAAGATTGATCTTATGAAGGTGAAGTTTCTTGTGAAGGCAAAGTTTATGTACCTCTTTACATAATGTCCTGTAGAGTTCAGGCTGATGAAACAGTTTTGTAGCATGCATAAACCTTTAGGAGGGAAAACGACGTGCCTCCATCACAATTTGTTGTAGATGAATATTAGATATTGTTAGTAAGACGAACTCTGATTTTGTAATAGAAGTTGCAAAATATGGTGATAAGCTATTTCTCTTCTGTAAAAACTTCAACGCCAGTCTGTGGATAGAGCTATGTTTTTCGGACTTGCCAAAAATGATGCCGCATCCTTGTGGATCCTTCAAAATACACTAATTCTGAAGGATCCAATACGCACTCGTCGAAATTTTTGAAGAGTCCGTGCAACATAGATGGATAGTATAAGAACTCCGTCTTTGTATAATGTGTTGATTTTGCATGTTTAATACAAGTTGCCCAAATATGTGTTGTATGCGTTACTTATTTTTTCTGAAAGCATCTATTTGATAATTGTATTTTTTTCCTCTAAACAAAAACCTTTGACTTTGTTGATTCCAGTGTCAAGGATGCCTTTTAATATAAGTAGAACAAATCTGTGCCGATAGGGTATTACTTTTCTGAAAACCAAGGAATTAGTCTCAGTTTTTATCTTTTAACCTGAAACATGAATATGCTCAGTTCTAAGAGAAATTGAATGTAATGGAAAGAGTCAAATAGACAAGAACTAATTAGGAACTTGATTTTTCCAAAATCTTTTGACATGACCTATATATAGTATACAGTGGAAGTATGACGAATCCTAGACACAAATCCTGTATACAGGAACTCAAGGTATGAACTTTGTGTTCCATTAAGACAATAGACAATTTTTGGAGTTCCTACTTAGTATCTTATATATGATTCAGCCTGTACAACAAATATCTTTCTATAAAATCACACAGACCAGTTGGAGATCAGAATTCATTGTTAGGAAGCTAAGAGACTCATGATTCTAAGTATATCAAATGGTTTTCTCTTCTCTACGCCGTTCCTTAGATTGTGAATTTTGAAGGGAAAATAAGGTGATACCCTCTCAAAGGATGCACTTATGGACCTAAAGCTGTTAACTCGAAGACAATGATCCAAGTAAAATCCACTGTGTTTGTTGAATTTAATGCAGTAGTAACAACAGGTCATGATTGAACGTTCTTTTTACGGCATCATCTGCATAAATTGTCAGGTGGTGACAGTGAACCAACATATTCAGAATAGTTAAAACAAATAACATATTTGAGCTTCTGATGTTTTGGGAAGAAAGGGCTAAATGATGTAGGAATGAGTTTGATGTATACTCTCATGTCAATCCTTTTCTAACTTCTGGGGTAGGATAAGGACAGTCACTGATTCTGCTTTCATGTCAATTCTATTACATCTTAAAGCCGTTGCATATGGAACTGAGATCAGATTAAGATTTTTTCTTGTTGATGAAGATTTTGGGCGTGCATTCTAACCTCATGCTATTACTATAGTTATATAGAATATTGTTCAACCTTTTTTGCCTTTTAGGAGTAAATTTCCTATCGCGGTTCTTTAAAGATTGAAAGCTCTTGCAATTTCCATTTCAGATCTTCATTGCACAGGAGCAGATCTGTTTAAAAAGACTTTGGGTGTCAAACTATTCCACTTGGATGGTTGCATATCGCTCCGGTGAAAAAAGGAATAGAGTCTACCTTAAATTGACTGAGACATTGAAGCTTGAGCATATGAAAGGAAAAGAAAAAGCCCTCAGTGTATACTTCCTGGCAGAAATGCCAATTTGGGTCTTATTTTTTGCTCTAGGTGTATCCTCTGACAGGGAGGTAGTAGATTTGATTGATGTGGATATTGAAGATGCTAATATTGTCAATATACTAGTAGCTTCAATCCACGATGCTGACAAGAATTGTGAGGACTTCAGGAAGGGGAAAAAGGCTCTCGCTTATGTTGATAGACTTATAAAGAGCTGTAAATTTCCACCTCAAGAATCTGTTGAGGAGTGCATAAAAGAATACCTGTTCCCTAATCTTAGTGGTCTCAAGCAGAAGGCTCGCTTCTTAGGCTATATGGTAAAGTGCCTCTTGCTCTCTTACATTGGCCGCAGAAAGGTTGACAACAGAGATGATTTTCGAAACAAAAGATTGGATCTGGCTGGTGAGCTCCTTGAACGAGAGCTCAGGGCCCACATTAAACATGTTGAGAGGCGTATGGTGAAGGCATTGCAAAGAGATCTTTGCGGAGATCGACAAGTTCAACCAATTGAGCACTACTTGGATGCATCAATAATTACTAATGGTCTCTCCAGGGCTTTCTCTACTGGTCATTGGTGTCACCCTTACAAGAGAATGGAGAGGGTTTCTGGTGTAGTTGCAACTCTTAGACGAACAAATCCATTGCAAATGACTGCTGATCTGAGGAAGACACGTCAGCAGGTTACATACACTGGGAAGGTTGGCGACGCTAGATACCCGTAAGTGTTTCTAAATTTATATCGACCTATTTTATTTTCGTTTTTTCCATTAGCAAAAATGGTGACTTCATTTGACTTGCCTCCTGATCCTTTGCTCATTCTGTCATATATTTTTTGGTATTTCATTTCCCTTTTTGTCAAGAAGGGGAGGCCTTGGAGCAACAATAAAGTAGTCTCCGTGTGACCTATAAGTCACGGTTTCGAGCAGCCACTAATGCTGACATTAGGATAGGTTGTCTACATCATACCCCTTGGTGTGCAGCCCTTCCTCGGACCTGCGTGAACAGGTTATTCTTGGGCACCATGCTGCCCTTTATATCTGTTTTCTTCAACTTAAGTATGATAATCTAATGATTTCTGAAATAACTTCTGCAGACATCCTTCACACTGGGGAAAGGTATGCTTTCTATCTACCCCAGATGGAGAAAATTGTGGCCTGGTGAAAAATTTGGCTAGTATGGGTCTTGTCAGCACAACTACTTTGAAGCCACTTCTTGAGACATTGTTCCAGTGTGGGCTGCAAAAGTTAGTAGATGATAGTGCCACCTCACTCAATGGAAAACAAAAGGTACTTCTAGATGGGGATTGGGTTGGAGTATGTGAAGATTCTGCACTCTTCGTTTCAAAACTAAGACGAAAGCGCCACAGGAATAAAGTGCCACACCAGGTTGGCTCATCATCATTTTCATTTAATATTGTACAGAAGAATCATGATACCTTGCTATTGAATATTTCTTTATATTGCAAGTTTGTGATTGATTAATCAAAAGGATGGTTATAAAACTGTCTACCAAACATAGAAACTTGCCTTTTTCTCCTTTTCTCCTCAAGTAGGATATACTTTTTTTTTGGTATACTGTATTGGATGTAAGATCTCATGTAAGCACCTCTGGAATAAGGTCTCACATCAGGTTAACTCATGATCATTTTGATTTAGTTATGTACAGATTCTTTAGACGTTACATCAGATTTCAGAAAAAAGTTGTTTTGCGAGTGTGTATGCACCAAGGTGTTTATATTTTTTGGTTAGGGATAAACTAGACTACTTTTTTATATATAATTATGATCATCAATTCATCAAAAGGACGATTATTAAACTGTAAAACACTCGTCTTATTAACTTTGCTCTTCTAGTTTATGGTAAAGTTGCTGTCATGTGACCAGGAGGTTACGGGTTCAAGCCTGAAAACATCCTCTGGCAGAAATGCAAGGTAAGGCTGCGTACAATAGACCCTTGTGGTCGGGCCCTTCCCCGGACCCTGCGCATAGCGGGAGCTTTAGTGCACCGGGCTGCCCCTTTTTTCTAGTTTATGGTATATTGCATTGGATGCAAAATAACATATATGACCGTAGGAATGAAGTTCACACCAAGCAAGTAGTGATCATTTCCATTTAATTATGTACAAGAGACATAAAACTTACTGTAGAATGTTTGGTTATATAGCAAATATATTCATTAATTCATTAAAAGGCGATTATAAAACTATTAACCAAATCTGAAGGACTCCTCCTTTTCTCTTTGTTCCTGAAATAGACATGAATCCTGCAGTACACTGTATTGAATGTAGAATAACTTTTTTTATGCTGGTAAATCCCGAACCCTGAAGCTGCCAACAGTTGGTTGTGCCTCTTTCCTCCCCTGGTTACCTGAAACTCCCAACCTCTTGGTTGGAAGTAGAGGGTCTACCATTACAGCAACCCTTTCTTGTCATCGGTGAATTTCCTTAAATGGAAATTGATGCTATTTCAGGATAACTAAAGTAGAGATACAATTTAGGGATCTAAAAAGGAAAAGGTTACGATGAGTTTGGAATAGATGGAATCCTTGAACTCTGTCCATCCAACTTCTGTGATACTTTTTCGTTTTAAGAAATTTCTCCTTTTTGGCGGTGTTTTCCGAGCTAGCTTGCATACACCTTCGCGATTCCACCGGGTATTTTCTACCTCCTACCCACTCATGTACCGTTTACTCTCACCGAGGCTCAGGTAGGTTGGAAAAAATCACCTTTTGGAAAATTTCTCTTTGCAATGTGCAAAAATTAAAACTAACCTAATAAATTTTATAATATTTAAAATTATGAAGGATTCAAACAATAAAATAGGATCCAAAAGTTCTCTATAAATGATCTTTATCACAGATTTGGCAAAACAATAAAATTGAAACCAAGAGTTCTCTATTATATACTAACCTTTATCTCAAATTTGGCAATTGGTTTGATGTTTTCTTATAGAACTAGCAGATATTTTATTCAAATTAAAAGCATGGACGTTTATGTAGCTTCTTTACTGAGGAAATTTGACCCTATACCTTTTTCATTAGTGTTGGATGTGCTGCGACAAGTCTGTCTCTACATGGTTATTAAACATTTAGTCTATAGTATATTCTCTTGTGGAGATGTTGTATATCATCCTATAAGATCTGTTAATTTGATACTCATACTCTGAACAATCTAAAATTTTGTTCTAGGTTGAAGTTAAGAGAGATGAGCAGCAGGATGAAGTTCGCATATTTTCTGATGCTGGAAGGATTATGCGCCCTCTTCTTGTTGTTTCGAATCTTAAGAATATTAAAGCTTTGAAAGATGGAATGAAAGGGGGAGATTATGGCTTCCAAACTCTTCTGGACAATGGGATTATTGAGCTTATTGGACCTGAAGAAGAAGAAGACTGTCGAACTGCATGGGGAGTTGAGTATCTCTTAAAAGCAGATAAAGAGAATCCACCTGCTAATTATACTCATTGTGAGTTGGACATGTCATTTCTGTTAGGCTTGAGCTGTGGTTTAATCCCTTTCGCAAATCATGACCATGCTAGAAGGGTCCTCTATCAATCTGAGAAGCACTCTCAGCAGGCAATTGGATTTTCAACAGTGAATCCAAACACTAGAGTTGATACGAATACCCATCAATTGTATTACCCTCAGAGGCCACTTTTCGGGACAATGTTGTCAGATTCACTTGGGAAAGCTAAATGTGCTCGTCACCAGAAAGGAATGCTTCCACGGCCTGAATACTACAATGGTCAATGCGCTATTGTTGCAGTGAATGTTCACCTTGGCTATAACCAAGAAGATTCAGTGGTTATGAATCGTGCATCACTGGAGCGCGGAATGTTTCGATCCGAGCATGTCAGGAGCTACAAGGCCGAGGTCGACAATAAAGAAGCCATTGGAAAGAAGTCCAAGGTGGAGGACTCTGTTAACTTTGGGAAAACCCAGAGTAAAATTGGACGAGTGGACAGCCTAGATGATGATGGTTTTCCATTCATTGGGGCAAATCTCCAGAGCGGAGATATCATAATTGGGAAATATGCTGAATCAGGCGCTGATCACAGTGTCAAGATGAAGCATACCGAAAGGGGCATGGTTCAGAAGGTTTTGCTCTCCGCTAATGATGAAGGGAAGAATTTTGCTGTTGTATCTCTCAGACAAGTAAGATGCTCTATATGTATATGCTTCTACTTATGTGATTCTGTATATTTCTATATGGAACTTATGTTTTTAGATGCATGTTTATGAGAAACCTGTCATTATTTGAAAAACCATATTAAGTCTTTGGAGAACTGTTTGCTGGCAGTGGCGGACCCAAGATTTTAAATAAGGGGATTCAAAATCTAAATAACTAGACACACGAGCTAGTCGAAGGGGGTTCGACATCTACTTTATATACATAAAAAAATATTTTAAGCATGTATAAATAGTATAATTTTCCGCCGAAGGGGGTTCGGATGAACCCCCTCGGCATAAGGTAGATCCGCCACTGTTTGCTGGTATTTTGCGAGCTTCTTAAAGTACTTGTGCTTCATGGGGAATGTCTTCATGATAGAAGGAAAAGATGCTATGTACATAAAGACCATAAGTTCCTTGAACCATCTTACTAATGAACACATCGACAGAGTAGCCACTGAGAGGAAAAAAAGCTGTTTTGTTTATAAGTAGCATTAGTAGACTCTGCTAAAGCTTCAAAACTAGAAATCAATAACCATTGTAGAAAACCTTCAGTTTTATGTTTTAAGGACCGACTGATGTAAAAATCTGATGTTGATATTATGATCCATCAATGTGTCCTTGGGAAGCGGGTTTTATTCAGTAAGACGGTGATAATAAACTACCCAAGCTCCCTGTTTTCAACTAATGTACGAAATGTCCAATGTACCAACAGAGCACCCTCCACCCCCCAACGAAGTGTCCCTTTGCCCCACTTATTGACACAGAGATCCGGCAACATGTTAGGGGGAGGAAACACCACAACTAAAGTTTGATATGATAATAAAAGGGCAGCCCGGTGCACTTAAGCTCCCGCTATGCGCAGGGTCCGGGGAAGGGCCCGACCACAAGGGTTTGATATGATAATAAATAATGAAAATAAATTGGACACGAGAATTTTACGTGGAAATCCCTCAAACATATAGAGGAGAAAAACCACGGGGTAGAAGGATTTTACTATGATAATATGGGAGTACACTACTCTCAAATATAAGGATAAAACAACAATAAACACTAATCTCTTGTAAAAGGAATAACTCACTAAAGAGGACACTCAAGACTACAATATTTATTTTGGTGTATAACTCTCTTTGTGTTCTTACTCTTTTGGATTGTATTTTTGTGGGATGATCTAAATGAGGGGCCCTCTATTTATAGGAAACTGAAAACGCGTAAAATACACGTTTTCGTGTAAAATACACGTTTTCTTGTCAAAAGTTGCTAAAGGAGGCAACAACTTTTGAAACGCGTAAAATACGCGTTTTCTTCTTGGACGGTGCATGTGCACCTCCCTTTTTGACTTTCTTGCAGAACAATCCTTTGGAGGTATTACTCTGCCACCAACACGGTGAGGGATTTTTTGTCATGAAAAGATTCCCGCTGAGGTGAATGGATAGTGCTTATAAGCTGCTGTCCAAGCTCCTTGTCTTTGACATATGTGGGACAAGGTCCCAGGTACCAACAGCTGATATTAAGTTCTGAAATGAATTGAACTTTCTCACTGCAGTACATTATTTGATATATCTATTCAGAAGTTTTTGTACTCTTTAAGAGTTAGCAAAGAAAGCCTAATTGTATATTTTTGTTATGCTTACGATGTGAATTGGAACATGTAAATACGGCTGAATCAGCTCTACAGATATCAGAATCCCTACAGGACTAGATATGGAATACTTTGCTGTTTTGCTTTGACAACATTTTACAGTTCCTATAGCACATCCTTTGTGATACTTTATCTATAAAGTTACTTTACCTTTTTAAAAAAGAGTTGGCAAAGAAAGCTGTTAGGTGTAAGCATCATGTTTCTGTGTTATGATTCAAATTTACACGTGTGAGAAAGTTGATTGCCTCCTACTAATCTTTGCGTTTCTTCAACCCTATCCTTCCACCAGATAAAGAAACTCAAGAGTACCTGGAAGACACTAAATAACTAATCCTAATCCACTTTAAGTGACTCTAGTATTCTTGTACATTCTGTGCAGGTTCGTTCTCCATGTCTTGGAGACAAGTTCTCTAGCATGCATGGACAAAAGGGTGTCCTTGGATATCTGGAGTCTCAGGAGAACTTTCCTTTTACAGTTCAGGGGATTGTTCCAGATATTGTAATCAATCCCCATGCATTTCCTTCAAGGCAAACACCTGGTCAGCTGCTGGAAGCTGCTTTGGGGAAGGGCATTGCCCTAGGTGGTGATAAAAAATATGCCACTCCCTTTTCCACTTTATCGGTTGACGCCATAATAGAGCAGCTTCATGGGTAAGATAAACGAAAACTGTATCCTTTTTTTGTAATTACATTTCTTGTGCAAAACAGTTAAGCTGTGTTTGTTAATTTATTTTATTGTGTTCAATTGTGAATTCTGGTGATTTGTCATTGACTATTAAATGCTATATGACCTGTAGGCGAGGATTCTCGAGATGGGGAAATGAGAGAGTTTACAACGGCCGGACTGGTGAAATGGTTCATTCCCTGATTTTCATGGGCCCTACATTTTACCAACGCCTCATCCATATGGCTGAAGACAAGGTGAAATTCCGTAATACTGGGCCTGTCCATCCCCTTACTCGCCAACCTGTGGCAGACAGAAAACGGTTTGGTGGAATTAAATTTGGTGAGATGGAACGTGACTGCCTTATAGCTCACGGTGCTGCAGCAAATCTGCATGAACGCCTTTTCACACTCAGTGACTCCTCCCAGATGCACATCTGTGAGAAGTGCAAGAACATGGCGAATGTGATCCAGAGGTCCGTGCAAGGTGGTAAGTTAAGGGGTCCGTTCTGCCGGTTCTGTGAATCAGTTGAAGATATTGTGAAGGTTGATGTGCCATATGGTGCAAAGTTATTGTGTCAGGAGCTCTTCAGCATGGGCATATCCCTCAAGTTTGACACTGAGATTTGCTAGTTTCTGATTAAGTTTCATCTTCCAGATTATACTAGTGATGCTGATATGTTGATGCAGTTTTTGATGGCAAACATTCTTATTTGTAAATATCTCTAATGCTGATGAGGAAAGAAAACTGTCTCTTGTATCTAGTCTTATTGATCGATCGATCGAGATCTAGATCGAACATACATGCTGATCATAGAGTTAGCATTACAGATTTAAGTTGAGACTCTTAATTAGATGAGGGAAATATTGGAATTTAATCTTTCGTTGTTAACAAGCACAAATGACCATTACTTTATCATGGATTTGGTTTTGGTACACAAGGGTAATGACAGGTGACATAAGAAAGAAGTATGCTATGGTCATTATTAGTGCCATACTTGTTGTATGGGGCGGGTTGAAAACATGGGGTTTTGTCATGCTGGACAGGTTGAGGTTGAACCTGTACTACAACCGTCTTGCCCGTCGTCATCCCTAGGCTAAGAAAATGAACTTTTGGATTTGCATTAGTTAAAAATACCTCTCAATCTTTCCAAGTTGATAATGTACGAAGACTTGTCGTATGATATAATTATATAATGTTACATCTCAATTATTGTTTTCATCAAGTCAAGTGGTAAATAAGAATATCTGTAGCCACGTTAGCAAAAAGCAACACCTTTTAAGTCATATATACAAAATTTACAGTATGATGAATACTGGATAGACAACTAATCAACATGAGAAATTTCATACACATAAATTTGAGAATAATTCATTCGTAGCTTTCATTTATTTATTTTTTAAAAAATTGGAGTGATTCTCCTAAGCATTCAGGTAGAACTATTCAAAATCGAACCGAAATTTATAGTTTGAATTGAAAAAAATTATTGATTTATCGGTAATGAGTTATTGGTTAAGTAGTTTCGGTAACAGTTTTGTTTTTTTTATTTTTTATTATCGAATTATCCGTTCATCACCCTTTGAGATATTTTCTTAACAGGTTAATCAATTACCAGAAAGTAAATTAATAAATTATATTTATAACATTTGGTATAAATAGTTCTTGACTTACAATTGAGTTTCATGCTTTTATTTCTGGCTATCTCAAACTCTCAGTTATTCTACAATGTGCTAGTGTTTCCTTTTGAGCATGATACAGTGTGTCAACTCATGTGCATGGTTCATTTGGTTTGTCACATTGTTTCTAAGTGATTTTCAATGATTTTTTTGTGTCAAATCTTAACGGTTAAATCGCTAACCAAACTGATAACTATCAATAACCGATAAACCAATATCTTAATGGTTCTATAATGCTTCAACATGTATACAAACCGATAATCAATAACCTTCAAAATATAACCGACCGTTATGCAACCTTACATTCTCGTGTCTAGTAATCATATACTCACATTTAATTTTTTTTTATACAGTCAATATTTATTAAAAAAAATAGTTATACGATCAATGTACTTTATAAAAAATAAAAAATCAGATAGTTTTATCGCTATTAAGTAAGAAAGAAAATCATTTTACCTGAATTATTGAAATATTTCATGGGAATTTTTGGCATTTTGCACCTCTATTACAAATTTACATGTATATTTTATTATGATTTTGCGTCATATTACATCTAATTTTTTTTGCACCATAATTTAGATCACCTTCTCAAATTTCACTTCCACGTGGCAATTTCAAATTTTGTAAAAAAGCCCGGGTGTATAAAATCCCCAAATTCAAATTAGCCGTACATTGCAGAGAGAAATTTTAAGAAGAGATGAAGAAGAGATCGAGATCGACGAGGAAGTCATCCGCGATGGATTTTCTGTCAACTCCGCCGGCGACCGCGGCGGCAAGTTCTGTCCAATCGATGAGTGAATCTCCAAAGCCGTTCAAGTTCAATTTCAAAAAATTCAAAGCTGGTACGGTTACGCCAACATCATCAAAGAGGAGGAGTGGAAAGAAGAGCTTCATTTCAAGTCCAGTGCAGTTGAAGCCTGCCGGTTCACCAGCGTCTGTCAAAAATCTGAAAACGATTGCGGATCTCAAGGAATTTGCGTCGTCTCAATTGGACTCTGTTAAGGGCCAGGTTGAGCGATCGCATATGGAGATTCTCAAGGACCTCGAGGCTTCTCAGTCTCGCCTTCAGAAACGACTCAAGGTTTGTGTCATTGTGTGTGTTTACGCACGTAAGCATTAGATTATGAAGATGCCGTTTTATTCATACATTTTGTGTTTCATCTTTCTACTATAGAGCATAAGCTTTTGCCGTTTGTTGATTTTACTTTCCTTCAACATCCATTTTCTAATGCTTAGTTCAGTGGTGGAATTAGATCCCATGCATACGAATATTTTATGTGTCGGTGTGTGTCTGCTTGCAGTAAATGTGAATGTGTGTATCCAGGTAATTATATTTCATTCAAAGTGTATGGAATGGACATGTACGGAATCATTTTTTGTTCCATCATCTATGCTTCCACATATTCGCAAGATGATTGATGATTGATGATTTTTGATATGTGTTTCCGGATGGATACACTGTCTGATGTGTGTTGATTTCCAGCTAATTTTCTCAATTTGGTGATCTGTCATCGGTTTTCAGTTTGTTGATCTAGTTTAAGAATTTGCATGGGATGCATCAGAAACAAATTGTTGCTCTCTCTGTTTTGATGTTGCTTTTGAGTTTTGAGATGCAGCTTCTTTTTGAGCGTTTGCCAAAGCTTATAATCCTAGAAACTTAGATGTAAGATCCGTAATATAAAGAGCTGGAAAACTGGAATAGTGAATGTGCTAGAACATTCGTGACAATATTGAAGTATAACTCTGATTTACTCAGAATCTTATATTTGTTATGAAGTATTCCCCCCTTGATGTTTCCATAATGCTGGAGTGCAGAAAAATTTGGATTCCCTGCGGAAAGTAGTAACAAGGGAGAGTCAGAACTTCTTTATCCAGTTAGATAGGCTTTCAGAATAGTAAAGCTATTCTGTTTGCTGAAGATGAATAAGCTTATGGAAACTTCCTCAATTGATGGACTAAAATGTGTCTTGTCTTTAGGATAGCTAGATTTGGCTCACAAATATTTGAGCTTAGCACCAAGCTCTGCAAATTGTCTGATGACATGGTGACATCTAGCACTGAAGTTTCAATTTATGCTCTTTTGGGTGAGATTCCAAAACCTAATTATTTGTACATCTTGTGTGACAATTATTGCAGTTCTTCATGCTCTGCCTTTAAACATGAACCAAAATGTTTTGCTGATCACTTTATTGAAAGAGGATATATAATAGACTTGCAGGAGATATGAGTTTCTTTTTGAAGTAATGATCTTCTCCGCCATTTGTTCGATGGAAAGTAACCAGATATATCAACACTGGGAACGCTATCGTAGAAACTCGAGCTTGTTACATGCAAAGTCATGGTCTTCAATGACATCATCTGACTAATAGAGAGGATCTATATAATGCTTTTTTTTGTGTTACTGAAGCCCAAACTTCTTCGTTTGTGCTTAATGAGATTAGGTCAGTTTTGAGTTATTGACCTAAAATCAATTAAACAAGGATTAGAATCTTGTCTGCTGTTAGTTGATCTCATGCTTTTCAAGCTCCCATAAAACTTTGGATACACAAGATTAATGATAATCCATTGAGTTATGTGATTTTCTGTTGTTCATGATTCCATTGAACATGGAGTTTCGTTGTGTTTCATGCTCATGATAAGTAGTTTTCTCTCATTGGCCTTGTACTCGTTATGTTGTACTTCATCTAGAATGACTATCCATGACCAGTTTTCTAGTTAGTATAGCCTATTCCGTACCTGGGTGCTGTTTCATATCTGTTGTAAATGTGGGATTTCGTTGCATTTTCCTTCTAATTTCTGGGTAATGAAGCAGATTCAGACACAAGGATGCCAGCAAGTGGCAGATGAAGCAGAAAGGGAGTACAAAAAGATGTCTGAGCGAATCACTGAAGGCAGGGAGGCAATGAAGGTGAATCTTCCATTATCTGCTATTACCTTTCACAAGTCTGATCCTATTTAATCTCAAATGCTGTGTCATTACCATTATTTAATATAGATTTTCCTTTCTAGGGTTCATATTCTACGTTCATGGCAGAACTTCAAGCTAGTAGTGCTCGCTGTAAGTTTGTAGCCTTATCTCAACTATTGAGGATATGCTTTTTAGAAACTGCAACTCTACTGCCACAAGTTTTATCAATGCTGAACACTATGATTACCTTGGGGCGTTCGGCTTTAAATACTTGGAATGAGCAGATGAAGAAATTGATTTATTGTTCTTCTTTTGGCTTGGTCAAAAGCGTAACATATTCTTCTGTATTGCCTTCTGGATTAGGATGAACATCTCATAAACCTTGTTCACATACTTAACAGTGTGCAAACAAACCATCCCCGAGCTGTCACAATCCATCGAGAAAGCAATAGATACTCTCAAGAACCGATATGGGATCCATTAATAATCAACTTCAGCTTGTTGAAGGCTTTGGCGTTTGAGGTAATTCTGTTTGCTGCTTTATTGTTGTACTTACTTGTATCTTTCTTGTGTTTCTCTAAACCTGAACTAAGAATCATATGGGGCAATAAGTGTTTTTGTTATCTATCTTATACTTATGTTAAGTAGTACTCCTTACTTTTCCTGGTATATGGAACATGAATTAGGAATTTTTTTCTTTTGATGGTGCAAGATCACCAGAACAATATGGCAGCCAGTATAGAAGCATATATATATATATACAAAGTTGTGGCATGTTCATTTTGACGTATGTGAAATCTACCTGGGGGGAAATGCCTATGAATTCCTTTTTATGGAAGACTTGATACGATACTAGTTTGCTTAAAATAATCATCATAATTTCTGTTTGAATAGTGTTTCTTATGCAATTATTTTATTTATTCCTCGAAAGATTGTTTAAAATTGAGGAAGAAATGGAAAATAGAATTAGCTCTTGTAAAAAAGTGAGTATTTCGCATATCAGAGATAACTAATAGAAATAAGTACTTCCAAAATCATCCTGTGCGCTTGGGTCCTATGCAGAATGATACTTTTTCACCTTTCAAGCCTTCATGCATCCAGATAAAATTCCTTCATTTCATCCTCTAAATCATTTCTATACAGAAATTTGGGCATTAAGCTAGTACATATCCTGGAGGGTTGAAACTCTGATAAGTCATCTTTAGATGGCAGCTAGTCTGATAAGTGAAAAAGCATCCATCCTCTCCATTACATTGATATAAACATTTTGTTCTTGTTTTCTCATTTTTTATTGTTGTGTGTGTGTGTTCTAATCAAATGATCATCTGTCCTGTTATAAAGCATTGTTGTTTTGCTTTGGGTGGACATTTTTCGAAAATTGTAATTCATTTGTATTTGAGCTATATAATTTGTGGAAACTAGGCTAGGAGCACATAGAGACAGTTCAAGTGATCATCTTTTGAGGTCTGCTTACATTTGAAATTCAACTCATGAAAATTCAAACTCCTTTTTCAGTGTTATCTTTTTGCAGGCATAATTTTCGATTGAATAGATTGGAAATAGGAAGACTAAATCTGAAGGATTATCTGAGGCAGTTTCCAGCTTATAATTTCAGTTTCTTGAGGAATAAACGCAACGTGACATGCAAATTTGGGTGCTTAATCTTGTAAATTTTTCATAATTTCTAGATGCATTGGACAATACTAAGAAGGCAATCTGTTCATCGACACTTATGTTGGCTTTCTGGTAATTTCTATTAGAACATCACTTTCGTGCATATGTCACACCAAGCGGAAACTGTGTAATGTAGGTAATATAGTAATTAGTTACGATTTATAAAACCGAAAATATTTGAAAAGAAAAGAAACCAGTTCCAATTTATTATTACTTTATTAGAGGTGAGAAAATAGCTTCTATGGCCTTTATTTGGTCAAGTTTTCATTTAAGTTTTGATAATTAGTCACAGTTAAGTTTGTTAATGCCGTTCTTATCTAAACTTTTTCTTAATGAAAATATCGTCCTATAAATGTAACCACAATAAAATTAGAAGACAAAGAAAAACACAAGTTGTCATAGACTCCACCATTTGGCAATATCCAGCCCATTATGAGCAAAAACTCGTACGGTCAGTTTAAGCCCGTCAAACTAGGTCCCAAATTAATTATTAGTACTAAGTGCTAACTAATTGAACTTGACTTAAAAGCTTTAGAAGTGCAAACATAGTGTAAACACTCCAAAATCAGACTTTGCTTGATTATTCACTAAGTTAAGAGTAATTTCTAGAGTACTCCATCAGATTAGAGATTCAAAATTTGCATAGATTGGTTTGAGCCTTTGGAATGAAGCTTCTTTGATCAGAACTTTAAAGCCCTCATCATAAGCTTTTTACGGCAAAAAGAAACCTGGCTAGTCGAGTTAGGGCCTCGTAGGTTTTAAACATTGAATGGTTAAACTAAAAAAAGATGGATGTATTTCCTTTATACCATTGGTACACTATTTATTCATAATAGATATAAAGTTTAGGAAACAAAAGTAGTTGGTCAATTGTTAGCCAGTATTATTAATTATTTACATCAAGTAATAATAAATAACAATAAATTTGGGTAAAAAGAAAGTCTTACACAATACTATAACTTAGAATAATTGTGGGTTCACTCAATTTGCAAATAGCGTGCCCGAGAGTCTTTTGAAAACAATTTTTTTTTCTCCTCAGACTCCGCATATGAGATTATATTGAGTATGTTATTATTGATTAGATTTACAAATACTGATAGCTCGTGAGTTAATGGCCAGAATTCGAGTTTTTTCTCCGATTCACGCCTTCCGAGTTTATTAACTCAAACCAGGAGGACTTGAAATTTTTTTATAAGAATAAGGCATAAACAAACTTAACTGTGAAGTTCTCAAAATCTGTACATTGATAAAAATAATATTATAATTTAGTAAATCAGACATAAAAGAACATCAACGGCACCTGAGGGTCTCTTCTTTTTAACAATGAGTAAACATACTTTATTATTTTTAAAAAAAAGAAAACCATAAAAGAAGCTAAGCATAAAACCAAAGGTAATGAAAGAAATCTTGGAAATGGGGAAAGGACTTGGGGATTGAGAGATAGATGCATCAGAATGATCAGATCTCTAATATTTTATTATTCTACTTTATAGAGATGATGATCAATCACTGAATATTAATGGCTTTTAATTTTTATCACTTTTTAAAACTTTGCATGGTATTTATATCACTATTGCTTTTCTGTGTTTTGCTTGCAGCAAACTAAAGAAACATTCCTAACGTTAAAAGTAAGGCTTGACGACATGCAATAGCTTTTTCATGCATGTGTCTTTCTTTAACCTTTATGACTCTTAGCTTGTTTAGATTTGGTTTGTTGGATTTGATGTGACCTTAGTATACATTGCCAAGAAAAAGCTTCTTGTTCAAACTCACTTCTTTCATGATGATCCCCGCCCCCCCCCCCCCCCCACAAGAGTCTCACATCGGCCCTCCTTTAAAGGGATGAGATGTGTAGTGGTCTCTTTAATATGACTTGGGTAATCCTTACGTCTGTTACCATTTTTTAAACATGACATCAAAGTAGGATTCATTCCAATTTTTTTAAAACATGATTTATCATACGTCCTCGGTGTGAGGTGGGGTTGAAGAGTCCCACAAGTGGGCGGTCATTTAACATGACATGGACAATACTCACCTCTTGAACTAGCTTTGATGTGTGGTCTCTTTAATATGGCATGAACAATTTTAACCTTTTGAACTAGCTTTGATGTGTGGTCTCTTTACTTACGCCCATGGGTTTGAAGAGTCCCACATTGGCCCTTAAAAGGGATGGATAATCTCTTTAAAATGACACGGACAATTTTCACCTCTTCAATTAGATTAAGTTAGGTCAAGATCCGTTTCTTTAACCGTTCCCCTCCTATTGATGTCCAATGATTTTTTACTATGTTTGCTTTGTTCTTTTCTAATGCATGTATTAATTGTGATCTCACATCTTTTGGAGAGTCTGCTGTTGCATTTGACAAATTAAACTTTTTGATATGATTTTTAGTGTCAAAATGTTTTTTTTTTTGTTTTTAATTTTGTAGTTTCTAGATACTGCATGTTTATTTGTTACACAATGAAATTTCTTCTTGATAATATTCATTACACGATTTTATCAGTTGACTCTTGAATATATATACATTTTTAGTGAAAGAAGAATATCTACATTTTTAGTCACTCTCGTAAGTAGATGTTATAATAGCAACAATTACTATGTAACATACTCAGTGTAATTCCACAAATGGATGAGGTCCGGAGAGGATAACGATGAGGTAATGAAAGATTATTTCCTCTTAGTTTGAGCATAAACAAACGATAATAACTTCTTAATGATGGAATTATTACTTAACAAATTAAATCAAAGTTTGAATTAAAAGGCATTGCAAGTTGCCAAGACATATATGTCAGGATTTATTAGGTCCCATTTCCAGAAGGCAAATACAGTTTAATTTGTACAACTAATATAATAATAGAGAAATGTGTTTTTACTTTGGTTAGCTGAGTTTTATTATTGAGTCAGACTTTGCTTTAGGAAAAAATCTGCACAATGCTATAAGAGGACAGTATATAAAGAAGAATGTGAAGGTGAAAATAGTAGAAAAAGTTTTCATTTCCTACCATTCAAAAGTGTTGGATTAATTTTAAACGTAAAAGGAGTAATAAAAAAGAAGACACAAAAATATGTCAGTTAACTAAAACACCAAATGGGAAAAATGGAAAGATATGGGGATAACTTGGGCTTATGCACAATTTGAAGAATCGATTGAAAGGAAGAGACTTTGACTATGCTTTTTATTTATTTATTTTTTCTCTAACAAGATCTTGTAAGAACCATTTCTCTTTAGAACAAATATTAAAAAGCTTACCACTGTTGTGGTGGAGTGTTAACTACTCCCTTATCCTTAACTAAAAGGTCTCGGGTTCGAGTCCCCTTGATAAAGAGTCGTCTTTAATTTGTTAGAGAGTGTTTTACCCCTCAATGTAGGATTTCCTAGCGCAAATCCAGATTTAGTCGCCTTTAATTTGTTAGAGAGCGTTTTACCCCCCAATGTAGGACTTACTAGCTCAAATCTAGATTTAGTTATATATATATATAAATGTGAAATTCAACTTGTTTCCATTTCATAATCAGAGGTCAAATATAAATACTGATTTTACTTGTTTATTTAGCATATCAAGATTTAATTATTAATTTTAATATTATCTTTATCGTTAAGTAATTATGTAAAATATTGGTAGTACGTAGTCAAATTTAGATTTCTAAAACATAATTAATAAGGTTATTTTAACATGAGCCAAGTAATAAGTAAAGGAATGAGTAATTGAGAGATTAAAAAAAATACTCCTTCTGATCCGAAAAAATGAATTTCAGGAACTTTTTAATTTGATCCAAAATAAATGATTTTTTCAAAATTACCCTTCTCTATAATGTGGGGGGTTTTCAACTATGTATCTCTAATTGTAAGAAAGTTTTGAAAAGAAACAAAAAGGTAATATTTACAAATTATTTTTTAATTAATGTTATTAATTTTCTTAAGGGGTAACCTCATTCTAAAAAATCATTTATTTTAAAACGAAGGAAGTAAACTGTGTAGTGTGCTTAGATTTCAAGTCTAGTGGCTGTAAATTTTAACTATTACTTTCATCCATTTAATTAAAGCATAGGTTTATGATCTATAAAAAGATATTTTCTCTCTTTTACTTTTCTTTCTTTTTCCACTATTCACGGATCTAATCCTCATCCAAAAATAATTCAAAAACTATGGGCACGATTTCTGACTAGGAATACTAAATATCATTGACACCTAACACATCGAAAGTTTAGAACTATGGATTTTGTCTATAGGGTATTTGTTGGTTATGACCCCATGAAACTTAGAGACAGATTCAAAATTTGAAATTTGTATATATTTTTAGAATGATTAATAAGACTTGAACAAATAGTTACTAAATTCACATGAATATATATATATATATATATATATATATATATTTGTGTTAGCATACTTGGTTCAAATTAATTTAACTCGCCCATTTTACACTTTTAATATGACGTAAATGCCAAAACATCTAAATCTGAACTGCAGTACTTTCCGGACCAATGAAGGGTCCGTTCCTTTTCTCATCTAAGGATGTTTCTTGGTTTACTATATAGATGGCAATACAACAAACCAATTGTCTTCTCTTTCAAGATTCTTTTTGCAGTAATATACTTACATAAATCGATTATTTAAGTTCGATGAGGGTGCGATTTTATTTAGTTTGGATCAAGTCTGTACGTTTTTCTCAAAAAAAACTCACATTATTAAGAGAATCTTACCCCTTATATGTAGGTTATTTTTTATTTTCAACTTTCTATGTGGAAATTAATTCGCACACCAACAACAATAGCAAAATACCAGTGAAATTTGGGAAGGATAAAATGTATGCAAACCTTACCAATACCTCGTGGAGGTAGATATGTTGTTTTCCAAAAGACCCTCAACTTAGAATGTAGCAATTCTAGATACAAAGAACTCAATATTCTCTATTATAAAATAAAAAATATTTTTGACCTTATTTACACAGTAGCGGAGCCAGGTAGATATAGATGAATCCCCTTCGGCAGCAAATTACATCGTTTATACATGATTAATTTTTTTTTTTTTATGTATTTATAGTAAATGTTGAACCACCTTTGATTTATTTGTGTGTTTACTTTTCATATATCGAAATTAAATGAACCCTCTTATGCGCCCCTCCCTGGGAGTGGGGGAGGGTTGTTGCTTGTTAAGGGATGAAAGAGACTGGCATTGAGTTGTCTCGTTATTCCAGGCATTTTTCATTCATTGCTTAAACCTCAGAAAGAAGAATGAAGCTACAAATACAGAATTTGGGATTTATGCAAAAACTATTTAATCCAGAAATGCTAAAACAGAACAGTGAGTAGCAGAAAAATATATATATATAATAGAGAAGCAGTAGTGCTGACAACCGACAATAGCAGGTTACACATCTGAGTGAAATTTGTATGCTCTGCCCAAAATATGGCATTGCAGTGAATGGTCACAGCCGGTACTTAGTAAGCCCAAATAACCTTTTGTTTTATGCTCTAAATGTACGGTACTATAACTAATGTAACAAAACAAAAACAAATATAAGCCAAAAAAATGTCAAACCCTAAAATTAGATTCCAACAAAGACTTTTGAATCTTGTCATTTAATCAACGACTTATGTTGAAGTAAAATTAAGTTAATAAAGAATATAACACAAACGCTAAGCAAAATGTCTCGGACAGATCAAAGAGAAAAACTGTCAAACTACTAAGTTGTCAAGTTTCGAACGATGCTTTAGGCAAATATAAGTTCGTATGATATGTACGCTTTTTGGACTTGTGATAGTACTATAGCTTCCTTTACTAAGCATACTTGTCAACATACAAAAAGAAGAAGAAGGCATACATGTCAACACTCAACAAAACCCCATAAAGTTTGGAATTAAAATTAGAATTGGAATTGCTTAGCTATAAGGTAAGACAAAAATATGATGGAATCAAGAATAAGTAAAAAAAGAATCTCTTTTGTTGAAGTATTTGCATGGAACTTGAGGAGATGGGAAAGAACTTTGCTATATTCTCATTATTAGGATTTTTGTAAATGTAAATGTCTACTTTTTATACTATTGGCCATTGAGTATGATAAAGTATAGGTACTCTCATCTTCCATCTTGATTTGACCTTTCATTTTACACGGATGCATTTTTTTTCCCCTTCTTTCCTTCCACTTATTACTCATCCCCCACTACCACTCACCTATCCAAACCCCAAATATTTGCTTTAGAATTTACAAAAAATATAATCATAAGATTTTAAATATTGAATTTTGGTGAAGTTTGAATTGAAGTCTTAAAATGTATTTGGCGTATTATAATTTTTTAAAATATATTTCACTTTTTTGAAACATAGCTTGTATTTATAAGTTTTATAAGTTATCAAAAATATTCAATCGTACCAAACAAACATACTTGATAATTCTAATTTATGTAAAACCTCATTGATGATATTCATTATCATTATCATAAATCATTATTAATATAAATAGATAAATTTGACACAAAATTATAATCATACATTATTTTTAAAATCATAATACGATATTTTAATAAAAACGTAACTGCTATTAACGTAGATATTAACTACTACAATTTGTCAAATTACAATTAGTTATGAAGATCCATCAATACAAAAAGATAAATAATAACAACGGTAGGAGTTTAGAGACGTCATATATTGACTATGATTTACAATTTTGAAGAAAAAAATATTTATTATAAATAGATAATATTCAATTTAGGAGATGAGAAACCTCATATATTAATAGGAGTTTTTAAATCTAAAGAAAAATTTATACCTAAGCAAAATAAAACTAATAATGTTACTAAGATTCTCGTTTGATACCTAAAATTAATAAATAATTTGCTATTTCAATGTCAAGAAATAATTATAGGAAATGAACAACACTAAGTTTAAGAAATATATACATACTTTCAGAGTTTTTTTTCTTTCTTTTTCTGCATTATCTTTTTTTTTTACTGTTAATGTACATCATTTGAATGTATATTGCTTACTGGTAATATTGTTTGGGTGAACATATATTAAGCCACGTCAAAATTGAAATGACGTGAGTGAACAAAGAAGAATTAAAAATTTAATACTATAATAAACCTTGAGGACATTAATACTTTTATTCAATCTTGTCTCATTTAGTGCAGATAGAAAGTACATGAAAAATCTAGAATTCTAAAATTTATATTTAGTATAGAGCAAAGCTAAACTAAAAGAAGCAGGTAATGTAAAATTATTGTTACGCCCCCAATTTTATTGATACGGATAGGATTATGTTACATAAGTACATATATAATTTATGAACATAATTCATATATGAGTGAATACAATTCTTATTATCATGTCCAGTTAATATGATACTAGTTTGTCTCCACCTTTGGCACAAAAAAAATATAATTTCTATTAGTCGATATTGTCGTTATTTAAAAGCCTTTTAATCATTTTGGATCTTCATTCCCTTGCTCAACATATTTCAATACTTGTTTAGTTGTTTTAGTTCGTTTAATTACTTTTTGACTTTAAAATATTTTTGAGTGGTCATTGCGTTCCAATTTTAATTTGATTTTCACATATCAAATTTAAGGGGTCTTACAATTATAATTTTCCATTTAGTGTACATCTATATTATTCATTGTTGCACTTTCAAATTATAATCGTTTCCTAATTTTTGACGTGTAATAGAAAGTCCCGTTTCCTATTTTACATAGTCAATTGAAATATCTTGATACAACAAACCTTTCTATAATAATATTATTTATTTTTATATTTTTTAATTGTTATAACAAAATATTATTGTAGAGAACAAATAATATGATATGAGTTTATTTTTAAAAAATATAATTATTATAATAAACTATTGTTATAGATGATATGTGTTATCGAGATATTTAAATGTACTTTTCAAGGATAAAAATGTCTATGGGTTTATATATCTAATACTTTGGGTATATGACAGATAATTATGCTTAACAATTTGATTTATCAGTTATTTAGATAAGATATCGATTGGTTCAGTATCGAATTAGTAATTATTGCACGATTAATGGATAGTGTATCGATTAAATCTAAGATACAATGAAAATTAAAATCACAAAACATGTAGTTCAGCTTCCATGGACAAAATTAAAATCATAGCTTCTAGTTCATTTACACTACTGCTTTGTAACAATAAAACAATGAAACCTTTGTACGTTGTATAGAAAAACAATCGGCAAAATATTAATAACTAGCACAATTGTTTGTACCAAGTTTTTTTGCACATCTCTTTCAGTTATAAGACCAATTTTAGGGATAACGATTGCGCTTTAGGGTAAAGAAGTGATGAGTTACAATGAGTGACTCGTTATTTCCTCAGCTAAGAAGTAAATAAATTACTGAATAGGAATTTAGGTTTAGGGTTTATAATAGACACTTTATATACCTGGGATAAAAATATGTAGATATAATTCTTAACGAATCAACTATTTACATAATCCGCTCCAATTGATAAATCGTTAATTATAAAATTTAATTCATTCATCGACAATCCAATACATAAATAAATTTTACAATTGAGTTATTGATTACATATTGATTTTGAACTAACCTAATCTTAAGTGACTGAGAAATCACTTCCAGTTCACTTTTACTTTTTCCTCTATTCAATATATGTCCAAAAAGCATAAAACAAGTGGAATCAAACATTTAATAAAAGTAAGTCATTCTAAAATGGGAAAAGACCTAAAATGCCCTTCGAACTATTAGAAATAATATAAAAATGCATTCATCCATCTATTGAGTCTAAAATACTCTTGACATCCACCTTTAGGTCCAAAAATGACCTTTTCTTTAACGAAAAAGGGCATATTAGGCTCAATAGATGGATGAAAGACATTTTTGTACCATTTTCAATAGTTCGGGGACATTTTAGGCCCTTTTCCGTATTAAAATTTTGTTAAATAAATTTGATTTATAATTAATTTTAAATAATTAAATTATAACCAATAGATGACCGACACGTGTTCAAAAAAATTATTCAAATTATTTAATTAAAATTCTGTTAAATAAATTTTGATTTATAATTAATTTTAAATAATTAAATTATAACCAATAGATGACCGCCACATGTTTAAAAAAGTTATTCAAATTATTTAATTAAAATTCTGTTAAAAGGGCCTAAAAATGTCTTTTTCTATCTATTGGGCCTAAAATGTCTTTTTCTGTTAAAAAAATGTCAATTTTAGATGTAAATGTGTATGTCAAAAATATTTTAGGCCTAGAGACATTTTTATACTTTTTTTAATAATTTAAAGGTATTTTAGACCTTTTCATTTTAAAATTGATGTTAAATTTGATTGCAATTTGCAAGATAACCATCACGATAATATATATATTTTTAATGACAAACATTAAAAGAGACAATGATTTGATTGTTGTTTTATCCAATAAATTAATTTTCTTTAATTGATTTCCTTATTCTCCCAACCAAAATATTTATTAAAAAATTTCGAGGTTGATCTTGATCCACTCCTTAATGCTTCTAATCAAATCATATAACGCCACGTGTAAAACCTCGACATATGGGCCATCATGTCTTCCCTAATCAAGACCACATTTAATCCATTTGTCTAAATGACAAAACCCTCATCAAAGTCCAAATACTCAAAGCACAATGTACAACTCATCAATGCACCGTACCCCCCTTTTATCCATTATACAAATACACGGTTTCCGTTATATAACGACGACAAAATTTGACGGCGTCACTTCCTCCTATAAATACCGCTGCAAATTTTCTCTTACTTTGTCTTCATTCTATATTTGTTCTTTCTATTACATATATTCTCCATGTTCTTTGTTGTTTCTGTTTCATTTTTTTTTTTGTATATTTCTGAAAATTCACAAGTTTAAAAATTGTCGCCGGAGACTCACCGGCTCCGGCGATTATTTTCCGTTTCTGTATTTATGATGATTTGATTATATATTTCTCCAAGATTTGCAAAAGGGTATCCAAAAAAAATCAAAAAGGAAGATTCTTGTGGAAAGCATTTGAGTATTTCGTGAAGGATTTAGCTCAGTTACTGCTAATTTTGTTGTCCATTTTTGAGGTATGAGTATTCTGAAAATATTAAAAAAATAAATTATTTCCTCCATTTCAATTTATTTATCTTACTTTTCATTCTTATTTATAAGAAGTCTTTATTATCATTTTTTGACTTGATATATTTTATGCGTACATCATACCAGTAGTGTAGCCATATTCAATGAGAAGTAGTTAATTGAACGTCTTACGTCGAAAATTAAATTACATTATATAAGTTACAAATTACTTTTTTTTTTCATATGCATTTATTAATTTTTGAATATTTATAGTAAAACTTCTAACTTTGCCATTGTATTCTATATATTATTAGTTCAAAAATACAAGATTCAATTTTTTTGTCTCAAATAAATTTTTATTTTTTTGGGTGGGTCACTATCAAGAGTGTTTTGTTAAATGAGGTTTGTCTGTTTGTAGAATCAGTGGCCTCTTTCAAAACTCGACAAATGTGTATTAAATTCTACAGCGATTTATCATTCATTCTATAATCTGATGCTACTACTCCTACTCCCATTCTTTTCTACTTTTTTTTTTCTTCTCTTTTAAATAATTGATTAATAATGATGAATTATCTGTCAGAAAATTTGGTTCTGGTCATTCATAAAATGATAATAATTAAAAAAAAAGATTGAATCTTGAATGAGGTTCTGTTTTTTTTCTTTCTTTTAATTATGAAGTTTATTTATTTGTCTGCACATTAAAGCAATCTTACCGAATGAATTTTCTTATTGTTCTTTAATATTTATATACACTCTTTTCCCTTTTTGTTTAAGTACTTATTCTGATCCTCAGAGTTCTCTGTCTCTCTTTTTCTTTCTGTGTCTCTTTAAACTTCTTTTCTTTTTGTCTTTGGCTGATAAAGAACATTCATCTATTTATTTTTCCATTGACTTCATATTTCAAATATTTCGAGACTTAGAGAGTTTTCTTTAATCATTCTATCGAAAACAACTTATTTATCTATAAGATAAAGATAAAATTTGCGTGCACTCTACTTTATTAGAATAAATATTTTGTGGGATTACATTGAGTATATATTGTTGTTGTTGTTGAGTTTTCTTTCTATTATTTGTTTGTTTTGTCCAAATTAAGGTTGTTAACTTTTTTTTTTTAATTAGTTAAGAGTATGGTTATTTTTTAGATTCTGTCCAACTATTTACTTAACTACTTTGTCTTGTGCACTTAAAAGAGTTTATAATCTTGAGTTACGCTTCCTTTAGCAAATGCACTTATGTCATATATATATATACCCCACCATTTTGTTTCAAATTGTCGAAAATTTATCGAAAATAATTTTTCTTTCTCTAAAATAGGAATAAGGTCTGAATATATTCTAACTTCTTCATTTTGTGAAATTATACTTAATATATTATTATTGTTGTAGAGATAGTATCATAATTTTCCGGTCTTTATGTAACTAAAAATTGTCAATGTTTTACAGTATTTTTTGAGAAAAACACAATGTATATTAAAATTGTTTTATCCATTTATGTGTCTCTCTTTTCATTTTAATTTCCTTCAACACAAACTTTACTTTCTATATTCAGTAATTTTTAAAAAATTAAACATCTCATCTGACATATATGAATTATTATAAGATTCAAATTGCAACTTTCTTACATTATCCACATCTTTAATTTAAAATTATAAAATTCAAAATTATTTCTCACAAACACAAGGAAATACTTATTTTGTTATAAATAAGGGTTGTTTAGTGCATTTAATTTTTTACTCAACTCATTTATTTATTTTGTTGATTTTTGTAGGGGAAAGTGTAGGAGAAATATGTTGACGTGTATAACGTGTAAGCAAAAGATAGAAGATGATGGAGGTGAAGAAGGACCTCGTGGCCGTGCTACTCCCCATACTAAAGATTCCATCAAAAGCCTCACCGCACAGGTACCATTTTTCTACTTTTTACTATTTTCATATCATACATATTTTAATAAGGTTCTTACGCGTTATTAGTAAAATCCCCCATTGGTTGGTGAAGCCATGAGTGGGACTCTTTGACACTCATTTGTGCGATTTAAAGAAGCTTATTTATCTCATAACTTCAGAGTCAGAGGCGTTACCTATTTTTAGTGTTTATCCTATTGAATTTTATGGATCTAGTGTGTCATCAGCCCTTTAGTTCAAGCATTTTGTGGAAATAAAATCCATAGAAATAAAATTATGTAAAAAGATGTTTATTTTTTTTTCTCTGTCCAAAGTAGAGCCAACTCTTAGCCCCCTATATCTTTAATAGGGCCCCACATTTCATCCTTTTGGGCCCACATTTTCTTAACTGGGTTTGTGCTATATTTGGACATTGGGTTAAGAAGAGTAACATGAAATGAGATTTTTTTTTTTTTTTTTTTGGTCACGAGGGGGTAGAGTGAGGAAGGATCATAGAATGTGACTATAAAAAGTGAAAGTTACAGATATATATCGTTGGACTAATTAATTTATCAATATGACGGTATAGGTACCTATGTACATAGCTATATATTTTGTACATATTTTGCAAACTAGATGATTAAATGGTTCAAACTTGTAATTATCCCCTATAAAAACCTAGTGAGTTCATTTTTTTAAAAATAAATAATTAAGGCTGTTATTTGTGGGCACTATGGTACTTATACTATGACTTTAAATTATTTGACCCCACCCTTTATGTTTAGCATGTAGATTGGGTCATGTTAACGTTATTTCTTGGATCATGTGTCTTTAAGTTCTTGGTCCCATAATGTTTTCCTTGCTTTAGTTTGCTTTCATCTAGTGGTCCTTATTTTAGATCACCTTAGCAATTATGATTTAATAGTACTTTTCTATCTTATTCATTGCCATCCCAAAGTTCTTGAAACTAACAAATGGACCACTAAAGGAGTAAGAAGCTTAGAAATAACTAGTGAGTACAGTGTATAGAAGGGCATAGACCAAATTGTCCTTACAAACACTAGATGATAAGTTGTGTTCGTGTTGTTCAGACACGTCAAAAATATTGTTGTACCAATTAAATCTTTATAAAATACACAATTTTTGGGGGATCCCGCAGACACCTTGAAAGATGCATAAGCAAAGACAAATTTATGACGGATTATGTGAGTTCAATTGAAGTGATCTTTGTGATTTGGTGGTTGTGATTGTGTTTTGGTCAAGTCTACTTAGAAGTTGCAAACCCAATAAACATGATTTGATGTAGTGATCTTTGTGATTATGTTTTGGTCAAGTCTACTTAGAAGTTGCAAACCCAATAAAAAGAAGAGTCTAACATGTAGACTAGTTCAGATTCTTAGAAAAGACAATACTCATGTCTGAATTATATTTGACTTGACCAGCCATTGATATTCTGTACATTCACTGTAGTCTAGCCTCTCCAGTTTACTCAATCCTTCACAAATTCAACTTTTAAATTCATCACTGCCCCAGAAAGTTTAACTTCTGAAATTAACTGTCTTTCAAAACAGTCGTTTTTGCTTTTTAACCTATAAAAAGATCTACTTTGACTGTTCTTTGTTTGATAGTACAAGACAGATGACATGCAGCAGTAATAGGTGGAATCACTTCATATTGTCTGAAATGGGCAGAACATTTTAATCTGTCATTAATTTGTAAAATCAGTATTGTCAAAAGCGCGCTTAAGCTCTGAGAGCAAAACATGTTGAGCATTTCCCTTCACTAAACATACTTTTCCTTGCCACTAAACAATTTACACTTCACTTTATCATAATTTCTTTGTTCATATATTTGTCAAACATGCTTATATTTATTAGTATTGGACTACACATATATAGTTATCTTGTTTCTCAATTTGTGCCTTTCATCATTAAGCCTACACTTTATTTGTGTTTTTCGCATTTGATAACCTTAAAACCAGCATTAACTGTTTAACTCATTCTAATACTATAGTTCATCTTTTAATCAAGAATCCATCTTCACTTAGTTGCTATGAACTTATAATCTTTAAACATTTGCAGATCAAGGATATTGCTTTAAAGGTCTCTGGTGCATATAAATGCAAGTCATCAATACCAACTGGTACTTACAGGAAAGGTCATAGACCATATCCTGATTTTGATACAATATCAGAGGGAGTTCCATATCCTTTTCAACCATCAAGTTCAAGTTCTACTCCAGCTTGGGATTTTACAAGTGCTGGTAATCTAAGGACTCCGCGTCCTGATTCAAGATTTGCTAGAGGATTTAGCGGTGGTGGTGTAGAATCTATTATTCAGTCTGGTGATGTAGTGGTGGAAGATGATGGACAAAAAGAGTGGACTGCACATGTTGAACCTGGTGTTCAGATCACCTTTGTTTCTCTCCCTAATGGCGGAAATGATCTTAAACGGATCCGATTTAGGTATATATCGAAAACCTCCATTTCTAACTCGAAACTTTATCCATAGTATATAATATTGGACTAAGATGAGCTTGATTAGAGAGACATGGACAATAAGGATTCATGTAACAGATTGAGTCATAATCTAGAACGAAATTATGGGAATTATGATTATGACAACTTCTTGCCTAAGTATATAATAAGAAACAGCCTCTTTTGTAATGAAAGCTTCTTTACATAATCTGATCCTAGGCCAATGTTTAGTCCCTTTCATTCATAAAATGAATTCTTATTGAGTTTTCCTTTTCGTTGTTCCCTTCATGTCTGCTAAAATATCTCACTTGTTTAGTACTGTGCCTTCAATTATCTTACTTACTACACGTGCCATTCTTATTACTTAGTTGATGTGTTTTGAATGCCATCTGAAATGATGACCTATTTAATTGAATGTATCTGTGTTCCGTAGCTTTCATACTGGCCCGATAAGCTGTCAAATTGTCCACTTGCTATATATATTATTCCTATCCTTCGTGTTATCTGTATCTTATTGAAACACCCTACGATGGTCCTGACAATAAGTATCACCGAGTTCTTTTGAAGTCGGGACATGTTCAACAAATGGCAAGCTCAAAGATGGTGGGGTGAGAATTATGACCGAATTATGGAGCTCTACAATGTTCAGAGATTCAACAAACAAGCTCTAAACACGCCTGGACGGTCTGAGGATGGAGTAAGTCAGTTTGATTTGATACCACAACTTTCTTTCTGTTTTGATTTTCATATATCAATTATATAGATGAACTGCTATATTTATCGAAATACTTGGTATTTACTTACCAGTTTCCGCTTCATTAGCTTGTTACCCTGCTCGAAGTAATTAGCCAGCTCTACTCATCAATTCATCATCTATTTTTTACAGGCAAGAAGTTATACTTCTGTGCCCTATCAAACAATAACAGCGCTAAATCTACTTGATTCAAACGACTCTAAACTCATCAAGTTCGATAAAGGATCAATTATAATAGCTTAAAGATCTAAAGGAAATAATAGATTAGAAATTGATGTACCTGAGATGTTTTTCTGCAGAGAGATTCCAATTATTCGAGGCTTGGATCCGCAATGGAGAGCCCTATGATGACTCCTGCAACAAATAAGGACTGGACACCAAACAATTACCATAAACCATGCGGATCAACTGGTTTCCCAAAGGGGGATATGTCATATATGGACGCGTCAAGGACAACCACTGACTCCAGAGATGAAGCTTCACTTTCCGTTAGTAATGCCAGTGAAATGGAGTCAGAATGGATAGAACAAGATGAGCCTGGAGTGTATATAACGATCAGACAACTAGTTGATGGTACTAGAGAGCTACGACGTGTAAGATTCAGGTATTTCATGATCTCAACTCTGTGTATTTGAACTCGAGACATGATTGAAAAGCCTGAGCACTATTTTGCTGAAATTTGTATTCATTTTGGACATTTTCTTATAACATCTTCTTCGTTCATACAGTCGGGAGAAGTTCGGGGAGGTGCACGCGAAGCAGTGGTGGGATCAGAACAGAGAGAGAATACAATCTCAATACCTTTAAATCAACATATTTCTATCCACAGAACAGAAGAATTATTGCATGGAAAAGGGAACAATTTTGCCTCTTGGATGTGATGAAGCTGAAATAGAGATCATTACAAGATACTTATATTTAAAGTGTTTATATTAGTTCAGATAGAATGGCTCCATTCTACAGAACAAAATCACTTTGGCCATTTAGCAATTTTCATGGCATTTCTTGATCTCTAGTTATACATGATCTTGCAAATACTCTCATGAATCTCCTTATTTTTCTTTAAAGGTTTCAAGTTGTTTTCCTTGTAACATAATCTTTCTAGAAAATTTAGTTGAACCAAATGCTAGATGATGCAAAACATACTCTGCTTTTTTCATTACTAACGTCAATTTCTATAGCTCACTGGCATCTATTGATTCTCAATTGATAATTATGTGGTCCATTGTCTATCTTTTGTGCAATGAATTTCAAACTAGAGAAAGACTAAAGGGCAGAATGGGACGTTCAAGCCCAATGTCGCAATGCCTTGCCATGTATTAAGCAGAATGCCCGCCTTTTAAACACTTGGTTTAAACAAGTATCCCATCTTTTTACTTTAGGGATTTAGTATGTTAAATTGCTTATGAAAGGATCATTGAGGTTTAAGGTTAGCTCTTTGGAGAGAATTCTTTATGTTTGGAAAGAGCCAAGCAATAGAATAGAGTTACTTCATTAGTGAAGGGAAACTTGGTATACTTATCAAACCTTTAAGCAATAGGGGCAAAGACCCATAATAGAGTTGAATTCCAAGTTTTATTGATGAAATAGTAAACTACCAAGACATGATGCAACTGCAAGTTAAGCAAGCAAGCTTGCCCTGTCATAATAACAATCTTTTCTATTCCCAAAGCAAAAGTTTTAGCCTCGAGACTACTACATATGAAAAAGGTATAGTAACAATGTAAATGGAAAGTAAACAATAAGGAAGGCTAGAAATGTACTAGCTACTTATCAAAAAGGTACAAATGTTAAATCGTACGTTGAGAACCAAAGATAAGTCAGTCATCAGAAACACATGAAAAGCTTCAAATGTACATTACAAGCAAGTAAACACATAGGGGATTTTCTCTACCATGAGAAATCGTCTAGGTTCAACCAGAGGTAGAACATTATGATCACAAAGAATTTGATAAAAGAAAACAGGTTACATTTAGAGAGACCTTGTTATTCAAAGGGCCAGTTGGAGTACTCGGAGTAATTATTGTATTGATGACTGGTCTGTGAGCTGGTTTCAGCAGCTGGAGTACTTCGGGAACTAGAACGAAATGAACCAAAGTTCCAGAGGGAAGACCATGGTCTCCGCCTTTCTTGGTTCTGAGAACTGTTCTCCCTACCACTGACTCGCCTACTGCTGCTTCTGCTTTCATTCCTTAAGTTTCGAGAAGAATGGTCATTGCCAGATTTTTCAGGTATCAGCTCCTTTCTACAAACAGGACATGAACTCTTCTGTTCTAGCCATGGAATGATGCAATCCGCGTGATATAAGTGCTTGCAAGGCAATTTTGTTGCCTTAGTCCCCAGTGCAAATTTCTCTTTACAAACAGGGCAGTGAGAATCCGATCTAATATCCTTTTTCGATATCTTGACTGTTGGTAGGGAATCAATTGAACATCTTGAGGCAGGAGGAGCACCACGCTGATTTCTATTTACAATTTCTTCAAAAAATTCCTCCACTCCTGGACCTACAAAATAATCACCACCATTTTCTTGTCGGAAGCCAAGTGCCTCATTAAGAAACTCCAACACTCCACCATCGCCAGGCATCTGAACAGGCGTATCACCACTAAAAATCAGTAATGGATTCCACAAATTTCCTCGTTCATCAGATCTCCCTGTCTCAGAAATATTACTTCTAGCTGAGATTTGTCGTCTTAAAAAGTTTGAGACGGATTCCATAAATCTCGGCCTCTGGCTCTGATTATCTACACTACTACTCGTTATATCTTCAAGCTCTTGAACAAATCCACCACGGCAATTGGGACAAACATCATTTTGTCTTCTGAGATTCACAGGTTGCCTACAACTATAACACCAGTGGCTGCAACTGTCACTTGACATGCTTACTCTTCCTAGCTCTTCTGCCCAAATTTATGCCTCTTCTAAACTACAATTCTGACACAAAACTAAATAACATAAAACTTGTAGCTCATTAAGCTCCTTAAAATAGACACTTTTGAACAAGTAATAGTAGGTATCATCACACTAAATTTTTACTATTCAATAGGAACCATTATAGTCTTGAAAGAGGCCACTCCATTTAGGACTACCAATACAAGTATCAAGTGAAAGTTCATCATAAATCCAAAATCAAAGATTAAAAAAGTTGATGGAAAAAAACTTAGAGATACGGAATGCAATAAAAGAAAATCTTTAGCTTTTGAAGGCGGATAAGACAGATAAAAGAAGATAAAATCATACTCCTTCCGTCCCAAAATAAGTACATTTTTTAGCCTATGTCACTTGGACTCTTCAAAAATGTCAACGGATGCTGTCGAATTCTCCATTTTTGGATAATCCGACACAAGGTGCGGCATCAAAAGTGAAAACTCCACTCAACTTAGGTTTTAGCATTTCACGCCCATTAAGAAAAACAACAAATGTAAGGTTTAATTTACTAATTTACCCCCAATGTATTAGATGATTCTGTAGAATTGAGCAGTGTTAAAGAAGAATTAGTTCTTTAATATAAGGGTATAATTGGAAACAACTTCCTGAATTCCTAAAGCTAACACTTATTTTGGATAGAAGGGAGTAATTAAGCTCAGAGACCACAGTACAAGGAGAAAGGGGAATAGCTAAAATCTGCAACTAAAACGATCCAATTTCACTCACTATTTGTTATCCATACGAAGATATGAATTAAACAATCTGATACCCATATGAAGAATACTCATATAAATAAACAACATTTGCTAAAAATCCAAATGAACGCAGAAAAGAAACTCAAATGCATCAAATCTAGATAGTAGAAACAAAAGAATGTAAAATTAAAAGGCAAAATAATGAAGAAAAGGGGTAAAGGGATTACCTTTGATTAAAATGGTGACCGACCCAGATTGTGGAAAACACACAATGTAGCTGCAACAGAGAGATAGAGAGAGAGAGAGAGGGGATGAGATGGGAAATGGAAGATAGAGACGAAAAAAGATGCAGTCTTTGAGTGAGTGTTGTAATAATGATAAATCATTATTTTATTATTTTTGCACTCAATTTTATAATTAAAAACTATAGTTGTGTTGGGTATATAATGGAATGCGAATATATACATTGGGCTGCACGTGGGTGCTTGCATTTATCTACCACTATTAAGTTATTAATTGATTACATATACTAAACCGAAGTGAACCCCACTATTAAGTTATTAATTGATTACATATATTAACCGAAGTCAACCCCTAATTAGAGTGGTTTCGATTTCGAGCTCGAAATATGGAGAAAATCTTATTGAGAGCTATATTTTTTAATAGATTTTGTAGTGTGCGATTCGATTTTAGTTGTAGTTTTAATGCGTTCTTCGAACACCGAGTGAAAATAAAAAAATTGAAATAATATATTTTAGATAACTTAAATCAAAAAAATTAAAATAATGTATTTTAGATAACTTAACTAGAAACTAAACTATTGGTTTAGTAGTTTCGATAATGATTTTAATTTTTTTTATCATTGGGTTACCGATTGGTAATGATTTTAGATTTTTTTTAATGGATTAATCGATAACCCAATTGTAAAATAATAAATTATATTTATACCATTCGATATATAAAGTTCTTGATTTAGGGTTTAGTTTTATACTTTTATCGAAAACAAACTCTCTAACTCTCAAGATAAAATAAGATCGACGTACACACAATCCTCTTCAAAATTCACTTGTGAAATTACACAAAATATGTTATTGACATTAAATTTTATATAACACATGTTATTGGAATTATATAAAATTATCATTTTAAATAGTCAAAGTAATCTCATAATCTTCAATATTAAATTTCACTCAGTTTTTGTAATTAAAAGCACTTGTCTTGAGATTTAAATGGAGGACGTTCCCATCCCCTTAGAATAGCTATTAAAACATGGCTCATTTTTTCTTCTTTTGGAGCACCGTTAGTAGCAAGATATTTTTAAGCTACTTAGCTAATTTTGGGGAGGGGGGAGGGGGAGAGAGATTCATTTTAATAAATAACGTAATAGCGAGGTATTTTGAACCAAAAATATAATAAATGATAAATTTAATATATTTTAAATAGTTGTATTTTTGATTTTTTTTACCAGACCAACAAATTGATAAGTGACATCATATGTGACTAAATGAAACCAACAAACCAATTGAACCACCCCCAACCCCATCAGTGGCATTACTAACAATTGAAAGCTCTAGATAATTTCTACTTAACAAATATTATTGAGATACTTTAATTTTGATTTGAAACTTGATTAGCACACTATGTAATATTATTTTACAAATATTTTTATTGTCATTTAAGTTAGAACTGAAATGTAAAAGAACTAGAAAAATATTTTTTAATAGTGGGTTGTATCAATCCAGATCATGGTCCACGTAAAATCGAGCTTACCATTTTAAGGCACGTCATTGTTGATAGAACATTTGCGTCCACCACACGAGTCAGGGGACCAGGTTCCATGACACAATCAATTAACAGAATGCTCAAGAAACGAACAACTAATGCAAGTAATGAACAAGACAAGAGTTTTGCGTGGAAAAACTCCCTGCTCAAGGGAGAAACAACCACGATCTGTCCAACAGGATTTCCAACCAATCTTCACTAGATGCAAGAGAAAAGTGATCTATTACAACCTATGTAACTAGATACAAATCCTCTTCACCCCTATGTTTGCAACACCCTATCACAAAACTTCGAGCCTAAACAATATGATTATTGCCCACTACCCCAACTCACTCTAGTTGATGTAGACTTTCAACACTCCGATTAAGGCTAACTCTAGAAATGACTCGGAAACTAAGCAATAAGACTATTGTCCACTACACAATCACCCCTAGGTTAATGTAGACTTTTCTAACCACTTCAATGCTAACTCTAGCAAAGAAGTCACAATGACACAGTACAAAGAGAAATAATCAATATTCCTTTATATGATAGGAAATGATTTTACAATATTTAGCGTACAAGACTCCACATTACAACAAAGCAACAACTTAAAAACTATTCTTCAATAGTAGCTCGATCAGGTCCTCTGCTGCTTTGAGGAAGTATTCTTTTTTTTTAGCACACACTCTTTTTTCCTTTTACCTTGTAAATGTGATGTGTGAAAAATTAATTTGTTTCATGTCCTAAATATAGTATTTAGCATATGGACGAAACAACCTAGTACCTTTTGATTGGTTGGACGTCTCTGTCCTTCAGCTGTTGCCCACCAACCACAGCAGGTGGTGAAAGCTTTTACAGCTGGACCAGGTCGATCAGGTCCCCCGATCAGGTCCCATGATTTGTAGTCTCTTATGATTTGCCCACCAACCACAGCAGGTGGTGGCAATTTTTATAGCTGGCTCCCATTTGGTTTGTAACACACACCGATCATGGGACCAGGTCCGCCAATTAGGTCTCATGATTTGTTGATGCATCAAAACTTGAATTATAACATTTTCACCCTTTTTGATGATGACAAACCATGTGGACTTGTGTTCATGTTATTGTAAACAGGTAGTTGTTCCCCCTGTCACATAGTTAACATGAACACATAACTTCCCCCTATCAGTATGCATTTCTTGTCTCCCATGTCCCTCTTTGCATCATTTTATTGAACGATAGTTTGTTAAATAATCAAAACCCAAAATACAATACTTCCCCCATTTTTGATGATGACAAACTATTCTCCCTATCGACATTATCTTCCCCCCTTACATATGAACTAGATCCTTTGATTCGAACTGGCTACTTGTCATTAATACTTCTTCCCCCTTTTGGCATCTTAAAAAAGTTAGAATAATAAATCAAGTAAAATAATACGCGCTCTCGATAAATTCATGGTCACTGGGCAATACTAACATTAATAAATTAGCCAAGAGCAAGAAAAGAAAAATAGTAGACAAGAAGGCAAGTTTTCATGCATAGTTCATTAGAATAGCATCAAAAATATTGCATTAACAAAAATACCTAAGGGAACTGATCAGTTATAGCCATGGAGATAGCAAAAAACTGCACTTAGGATAGAAAGCAAAAAAAAACTGGACTAGGAAGAAGGAGGACAAGGATGAAGAAAATGGAGAACCATCATCATGCGCTCATTATCAGCACCATAAGCATATAACAATTGTTTGGTCAGGTCCTCCACTTCACAGTGAGACTCTTGCTTTCAGCAACTAAGATATGAACTTCTGCCTTCAAATAAGCATTTTATTTCTGAAAAGTCTCATCACAACCTGATCTCTGAGTCAAGCTGCCTTTAGTTTCTTTTGTCGTCCCCAAAAGTCTTGACACTTGAGAGATTGTTTTGTTGCTCATTCTTCCCTCAACACACTCACATTCAATGAGAGTGGTTAATAAGAAGGATTGTTTCACTATCCCTACATACCTTTTGCAAGATTCATCTTGTAGTGGAAAAACACCTTGTTCAAAAATTAACTGTAGGCAAATTAATGTTTTTCATCCCATGAAGTCATAACCTTGTGCATAGGAATATAGAAATTCTTGCTCATTGAGATTTTCCTTAGGATTCTTGCTCATTTGAGTCAAACTCTAAACTACCCACTCTTTTTTAGCTGCTAGGATAATTGATCTATCTCTCTTTTCGTCTGATAGGTCATCATCAAACATACGTTCAGTTACACCTTTAGGGATGGGATCAGGTTGAACTAGAGAGCTGTTTCTGAGAGAGGTTTTAAGACAGTCGAATCTGGAACTGACGAAGCCTCGAAGTCACCATTCTCTATTATATGAGTATATATAAGTCAAACAGATTACGGTTATTAATTTACCATACAACAAAACATAGAAACTGAATTTTAAAATTTCAAACTATACTAAAATTATTTGATATAATTAATAATGATATAATATTCTTAAAAATCAAAATTATCGAACCAAAAAATTTCAATACTGTACCACCCTCACCCTTAGGCCTAGGTTGATCATTTAAGATTCAAAATGGCACGAAGGCAATTCATTTTCTTTTGAATGAATTGTTTTTTTTCTCTTCTGAATGAATTGTTGTCTTTTTTACTTTTTTGAATGAATAATTTTTTTTATTTTCATTTATGGTTAATAACCGAACCGAAATCGATAATAACCAAATCAAAAAATATAAATTATATTTAGTTTGCTTTAGTTTTAATAATTTAAAAATTAATTCAATTGATTTGATTTTGATTTTGATTTTGACCAATAACCGATTTGTGAACACCCCTAGTCGTAATAGTCTAAGCCGGCCCATCCGTGAAACTCCAAAGCCGACTCCAATGCCCATCCGATAACAAAAGATAGAGTAACTTACATAAATAGCTATAGTTATAGGGTTATTGAATTTAAATAGCTATAAGTATGTTATTTATAAAAAATGACTACAGTTTATATCTATATTTAGCTGTATCTTCGTATAATTTTTTTTAAAAAAAATTTATACAGTAATATAGTTATTATTATAATGCATTAAATAAGGTAAAATATGTTACTACTCTCAACTTCCCATTATTAAATTATTAACTAATATACACTCATGCATACAGGTATATACACAAAAACATGTATTCTTGATTTTATTGAACTGGACACGAATAAGCTTCTTCTTCAATCATGAACTATATTATGGTTTTCGTATATCTGCGTATGCGGGGGCTTCAATCGAATGATTCACCATATAGAATTTGATTTCCTACATAAGGAAAGTTGTATTACTTGTACAGTTAGCATATGGATACTTCGATTTCAAATGGATACAAGTAGTTATATAACTTAATATATTAATATATTAAGGATACAAATCATTATAGAACTCAATGATACATTATATCAAACAGTGTGAAGTATATCAGTTTAGCATATGAACACGACATTTAGCATATGGACACTTTGATTTCAATTGGATACAAGTATTTATATAACTTAATGTATTAAAATATCAAGGATACAAACCATTATATAACTTAATTTAAATACATTATCCTTATGAATACAACTATACAATGTACATATGAATATCCCTAATGTTAAACAAAATTTGATACATAATACAAAAGAGTATCCAATTGTATTCAAATATATTAGCATATGAATACTTTGATTTCAAATGAATACAAGTATTTATATAGCTTAATGTATTAATATATCAAGGATACAAACAATTATAGAACTTAATGTATTAATATATCAAACAAAGTAAAGTATAGGTATTTATACAGTAATACGATTATAATTATAATGCATTAAATAAGGTGCAATTATGTTACTATAGTGGGCATTCCTTTATTTACATCCCTAAAACTCTCAACTTCCCATTATTAAATTAACAATTAATATTTACCTATTAGTAGTGTATAGTTAACTTTGCTATTTAATATCTAATTGTATCCATATAATATATATATATATATATATATATATAAGTAAATTATAGCTATTTATCTTAAATATATATTAATATTTGCTATATCGTGTAGTTTTCCTAAAATATTTAATGGTAAGACTAAGCATGTCACAACTCAATATTTATTAGAAAAATTTATACACAATTATCTTATAATAAGTGATTTTTAGTGGGTAATTTTTTTTTATAATAACTTTTATCTTATAATAAGTGATTTTAAGTGGGTAATTATTTTTTATAACAATTCTTAAATCAAATTATTATACCAATACTACTAGAAATTATTTACACGTTTTTTTTTTAAAAAAATAATATGATTTTGCCTTCCCTTTCCTTTTCTGGTTCGGAATATTTTGACGCAAAAAATCACCAAGAATCCCAATTTGTATTTACATGGGAAAATTACAAACTTATAAAAGGATCATTGCAGCCTCTCTTGTTCATATTCCAAAAGTTCACTCACACTGCTTACTTTCTCTTTTACGCCATGGAAGACGGTGATGATGTAGTTGATCAATTTCCCGACGATTTTCTAACGTTGTCTCTGCCATTTTCAGAAGACATTGTTATTGATGCCAAACCAATTAGCTATTATCTTCCTCATCAGTGGTCTTCTGTTAATTTCTCTTCCATAGACGGCGGCAGGGACGATGCTAATTCACCTTTCTTGTCTGTAAACACACAAATTTCTGAAAATCTGTCTCTGTTTTCCCAAGTTTCTGAAAACCTTTCGGACCTCACTTTGTCTCTGTTTCCAGAAGTTTCTGAAAATTTGCTGCTTCAAAACCAATTGGAAACAATACTCCCCCTCCTCCTCCTCCTCCTCCGTCATCCACTGATTTGTCTTTCTCTACCGTCAGCATCCTCGACTATAACGACTCCACAATGCTCCATTAGTAGTCAAGATTCTTCTGACTTTGCTTCATCGAGCCGGGAGGCAAACGCATCAGGTAATTTCTCTCCCAAAAGATTGTTGATCCAGGAATTGGAGGAAGAGAAATTTGTTCCCTTAAGAAAATCAAGGTTTAGTTTAATGAATAAT
This sequence comes from Solanum dulcamara, assembly GCF_947179165.1. Taxonomy (NCBI): domain Eukaryota; kingdom Viridiplantae; phylum Streptophyta; class Magnoliopsida; order Solanales; family Solanaceae; genus Solanum; species Solanum dulcamara. The sequence continues at coordinate 71,452,456 of NC_077241.1, read as the reverse complement.
TTTGTAGGTGTCAGAAACAAAGCTTTCTATTGAGTGTTTGGATAAAAGTGGTTAAATGAGGAAAATTATGTGAATTTTAGGGTTAAAAAAATAAAAAGAGTAGTTTGAAAATTGAGTTAAAATATAAGGGATATAAAAGTAATTTCCATGATAAAAGAAAATGACTTTAAGCACTTAGAAAAAAAAAGTTAGGAATCCTAACTTTTCATTTTTGACTGATTTTAAGAACTTTCTGGCTTAAAGTTAATATTATGCAAACACGTCCAAAAGCTAAAAAGATACTTTAAATTGGTAACTTAAAGTCAATCAAAACGGGCTCGTAGTGTTTGCTTCATTTATATAACCATTCTTCCTTCAGGCGGCTTAAACACAAAAATGAATAGTACGTCTTAAATTTTTAATTTTATTAGTCAAATTCCATTCTTCTAGTTTTTAACATGCATAGTTGTTAATATACTTGAAAATTATTTTTGTGATGCAAACTTTCTTTTTTTTTAATGAAAATGTTTTTTTTATTTTATAAATTGCACTACATTACCTTCAATTGTTTGTAGGATTTTTGACTAGACACGAAATTTTAAAAAGTAAAGAAGATTTTTGAATTCTATGCTCTTAAATTAAAAATATGTATAATATATCAAAATGTTCTTTAATTTTGTAGTTATAAATATGTCATGTGGAAAATTAAAATTAAAAAAATTGACAAAAAAGAAAAAAGTATTTTTTTAAATGAATTAAAAAAAAAGTAAGAAATAAATTGAAACAACGCATTATAATTTTTTTTCCGATTATTACTAAAAAATGAGGTCACTCAAATTTGAGGCCCAAGACGAATGCCTTATTTTCTAAGGCATAGAACTGCCCTTGGTTTGACCTTTACACCTTATTTGAATGATTGTTACGAATTAATATATAGTATTATAATGTTTTCATAAATATAATGCTTGGATAAGTTATATCGTATATAAGATGTGACATTAATAAAACTCAAGTACCTTTCAAATATTATAATCATTAATGTATGTGTTGAACCCGGAAACAGACGACCAAGACTAAAGAACTCAGCCATTATAGCATCCATTGCCCACATATATGCATTATTTATTCTAGGAAGAATATTTAATGGTAATTGAGTTAATGTTATTGTATTTAAGATTGTTAAAATTTTTAGCGATACTTATATAAAATGTTGGTTATAAATATTTATATTTATTATTACTGTTAAATTCTTTATTAGTTGTATTGATTATATGTGCTAATTTAATAGATACTAGCTTGATATAAAATACAGTTCGGCGAGTATTTGTGCTCCCTTTCATGTACTTTCTGACTGATTAGAATTTTTTTAAAAATTGTTGCGAATCAACTACTGGAAATATTATATTTCAAAACTCAACTTTCCATAAACAATAGGGTATTCCATAGTGCTTTTCTCCCATTCATATTTTATTAGTGTGAAAAGGCTTAAATATTCTATCGAATTTTAAGAAAAAATTCATTTATGTCATCCGTTAAAAATTCGGTTCACTTATGCCATTATCGTTTGAAAAAAGACTCATTTATGCCATTATTTTTTAACTCCAATTTTTTAAAATTATTTTTACACGTGGTAAATTGTAATTCGACCACATCATTAACAACTACTAGTATATTTTTACACGTGACCATTTATTATTTGGCTACGTCATGCTTATCTTTTGAATCAATAATATATAACAAATACTAAATATATGTGAAAAAAGAATGTTCTCTTGCGACTCTCTCTCATGCGCCTCTTTCCCATCTTTCTTGACTCCATACTCTCTCGCTTGCCTCTTTTTCTAATACAATAACAATAACAATAATTCAGTGAAATCCCACAACGTGGGTCTGGGGAGAGTAAAGTGTACTTAGACCTGACTCTTATCAAGGTAGGACGGCTGTTTCCGAAAGACCCTCGGCTTAGTAAAATCATAAAAAGAAGTTAGATAAGAATAAGGATAAGGATAAGAAGTTCAAAGCAATATGACAAAGCAAATAACGAAAGCAACCTAGATAAAATAGAACAATCAAAGTACAGAAAGTAATAGATAATAACAGAAATCAGACCATAAGAAATTATAGTACGCTAATACGTCTACTAAAAAAGAAGAATAATGAGACTATGAACTAGCCTTCTACCCTAATGTGGGTCCTCCACACACTCCTATCTAAGGTCATGTCCTCGGTAAGTTGTAACTGCGCCATGTCCTGTCTAATCACCTCTCCCCAATATTTCTTCGGCCTACCCCTACCTCTTCTGAAACCACCAATGGACAACATGTCACACCTCCGTACTGGGGCATCTGTGTCTCTCCTCTTCACTTGCCCAAACCATCTCAGACGCATTTCCCGCATCTTGTCTTCCACCGAGGCTACTCTTATCTTGTCCCGAATAGCCTCATTTCTAATTCTATCGCTCCTGGTATGCTCACACATCCATCTCAACATTCTCATTTCAGCAATTTTCATCTTTTGAACATGAGATACCTTAACTAGCCAACACTCCACCCCATATAACATAGCCGATCTGACCACCACTTTGTAGAACTTGCCCTTAAGTTGTGGTGACACCTTCTTGTCACATAACACACCAGAAGCGAGCCTCCATTTCATCCACCCCGCCCCAATACAATGTGTGACATCATTGTCAATCTCCCCGCTACCTTGCATAATAGACCCAAAGTACTTGAAACTACTTTTCTTTAGGATGGTCTGGTCACCAAGCCTAACTTTCATGCCAATCTCCTGAGGTGTCTTACTGAACTTGCACTCTAAGTACTCTGTCTTGGTCCTACTTAGCTTAAACCCTTTAGACTCCAAGGTCTGTCTCCAATCCTCCAGCTTAGCGTTAACTCCGCTACGAGTCTCATCAATCAAGACTATATCGTCCGCAAAAAGCATACACCATGGCACCTCACCTTAAATTTGTCGCGTCAATCCATCCATCACTAAGGCAAATAAAAATGGACTAAGAGCTGATTCTTGATGCAACCCCATCACAATTAAGAAGTGCTCTGAGTCGCCTCCGATTGTCCTTACCCTAGTCTTGGCACCCTCATACAAGTCCTTGATCACCCTAATGTATGCCACAGGTACATCTTTAGCCTCCAAACATCTCCATAGTATCTCTCATGGCACTTTATCGTAGGCCTTTTCTAGGTCGATGAATACCATATGCAAGTCCATCTTCCTCTCCCTATACTGCTCCACCAGTCTCCTCATAAGATGGATGACTTCTGTAGTTGAGCGTCCTGGTATAAATTCGAACTGGTTATCTGAAATAGACACGCCTCTTTTTCTAATATATTTGTAATTTAGAATGTATCTAGTAAATACCAGATACATGTTTCTAGTGTGATTCGTATGTATATGGAATACGCTGATATTCTCGCTCGCCTCTCTCCTATCTCGTTTGCTTCACTCTCTTGTCAGGGGCGACTCAAAATAATCGAAAGCCTAAAGCAAATCTAACCTAGAGGTCTAAAATCTAAATAAACTTCATATGCATTTATTTGAATAATTACATATTACCTTTCATGGACGAGGAAGAACAGAGCATAATTTGCAAACACTTGTGTGGAGTTGATGTTACCGTATTTGATATGGATACACAAACAGAGCATAATTTAACCTTCAAGAAATGGTCAACTAATTGGTTTCACCTAGTCAGAGAATGGACGACGGATTTTGTCAAGAGGAGAAATCTCAAAGAAAATGATGTGATTTCGATACGTTGGGAGAAAAACAATTCAAGATTTTGCTTTCGAGTTGACATGAGGAATCAAGTAGATCTTTAACATCTTTACTTTTTTCATATTTTTTTTAGTTAGTTATGTCGAGCTTTAGCTTTAGTGATCAATTTTGCAAGTATGGAAACAAAGCCTTTTAGTGTTGCTTCATTTATATAAAATAAAATCACTTTGTTTTGATTTGATCTTTGCATCTTGTTTTGATGGTTGTTACCAATTATTCCATAATGTATAGTATTATATTATATTATATTATATTATATTATTTATATGAACAAAGACAAATTGGGTGGGGGAAATAATTAAGTAATAATCAAAACAAACGTTTTATTTAACCTAACAACATAGTAAAATAAAGTAGGTAACATTCTGTAACTTTTTTCTGATTGATTGCCTTTTTTTTGACGACAAGTTTTCGTTTACAATCTTAATGCAGGAGCGGAAAGCCACTTGACTGTAATGAAAGGAAAGTTTTCACCCTACAAATTTTTGCCTCTTATGTCACTTCTTTGTTTCTAACAAGTGCTTAGTAAGATATTCAAATGCTTTCTATTAGAGATTTCCCAGACCAAATTTGAACCTGGCTGTTGGGAAGCACTTGAATATCAAGTCTCTGTTTTAACTAGGGTAACTTCATTTATGCACAAACGATGCAATGTATACGTAATATATACTATATTTCCCAATATATACGCCATTAATGTAAGAACTCTTAGACGCAATCAGTGAGTTCTACTCCATGATAGCATTTAAGTTGAGTTAAAACATTTATTCAACTTGAACAACCAAATACATTATTCAAAACATCTTGAACGCTGTAGATGTAATTAACAGTATCACCAAAAACTAAACAAAAATCTAGCAAGCACAAAGACTACTGGCTTCACCAAAGTAACGTCAAATTTAGACATACACATATATAATGACTACTATTGGGAATAGAACACTAGAACAAAGTATCACGCTCTCAGCTATGACATTTGTTCATCCAGCAACTTTCCTCGAAAAGCTTCTTCCCGGAAGAAACTCTTTTGACCGTCTATGAAACAAGTCGTGATGCCCATGCAATCCTCCTGCCTTCATTGGCTTAACTACTGGCAGCATTGTAAGACATATGACCAAAACTGTAACAGGGGAGAGAAGCAAGCAACGGGAAGTGCTGCAGTGCATCTTGATACCACTTTAAAGCTACTGAGACTCAAATAGCTCAATTCAACAGGTTGAAATATACGTCCAAGTCATAGAATCTTCTTTCTCAAAAACACATTAGCTCCTTGCCTCCAATAATACTTCTGTCTGATACCAAGTCTTCAGTCAACCTAATTGAGAAGAAGAGGTCTCTAGAAACTACCAAACCCGAAGCAAGTGTGTAAAAAGCTAATTAATTCTCAATGATGTGTAGAAACATCATACGTTCATCGGCTGAATTTAGCCCGGTAGTGAATTTGGCACAATAATACAAGTATACCAAAGAAAATTCTTACAAGTAGACATTTTTTGCTAAAGCCACACTTATTTTGCAAGGAAGAGAGTGATTAAGCTCACAGTACAAGGAGAAAGAGGAATAGCTAAAATCTGCAGCTATTTGTTATCCCTACAAAGATATCTGTTTAACCATCTAATAAACCATATGAAGAATACTCATATTTATTATCAACATTTGCTCAAAATCCAATTAACGTTAATATCAACAATGACACAGACATCAAATGGTACCTATTTTTGAAGTTAATTTCTACTTATTGTTAAATAATTTTGATGGACTAATTTGATTATCAATTTTATTTTAGAAGTAGAGGTTATCAAGAAAGGTGAGAGGGAAATTTTCCGTTTCTTGATTCGGATAAAAACCCAAGAAAGCTCAACAATTGAGAATTACAAATCTATAAAAAGGCTCATTGCAGCCTCTCTTGTTCATATTCCAAAAGTTTACTCACACTGCTTAGTTTCTCTTTTACGCCATCGAAGACAGTGATAATCAATTTTCCGACGATTTTCTGATGTTGTCTCTGTCTCCTCCATTTTCAGAAGACACCGTTGTTAGCTATTCTTGTTACTGATGTGTTCAAAAACTAGAATTCTGCTTATCAAAAATAGGATTAATGATTAATTTGTGGAAAGTTTGACTCCTTTTTATGCTAATTGTGAGTAACTTTATTATTAGCACAATAATTTGTTTATCGGTTTTAACAAACAACATGATAGCGAGGCATTTTAAGCAGAAAAACGTAATAAGAAATAAATTTGACTTATTTCAAATAGTTGAAAATACTTTTAATCCTTTTGTCATAATACTATCGAATTGTACTAAGAATTTAAGACCAACGAACCATTAAGAGACATCATATGTGACTAAATGAAACCACCAAACCAATTGAACCACCCCCAAACCCATGCAGTGGGCATTACTAACAATTGAAAGCTTTAGATAATTGATATACTTAAAAATATTATTGGGATACTTGAATTTTTATTTGAAGTTTGATTAACAACATTATATATGCATTTTTAGGTTAGAGCTTAAATTTAAAAGAAGAGAAACTTACAAAAATGACTATAGTTTAAGGAGGGTTATTAAAGTTCAATAGCTATAAGTATGTTAATTATCATACATGATTATACTTTATTGTGCTAAATCGCTGTATTTATTGTATAAATAATATTATTTTTATTTTATACAAGTATACAACTGTAATTATAAGTCACTAATTAAGGAATTTTTTGTTCTTATAATGGTAAGCAGTAAGCACTTTAATTACGTACATTAAAATCTCAACTTCCCATTATACTCATTCACGACACACCATTATACTCATTCATACCATAAACGCTTGAATTCTAATTAGATTAACAAAAAATTTAGAGACAACAAAATTAGTTCTTCAACGAAATTTTTGAATACAACTGGTATACATAGAAGTATTAATTGTATTATAAATGTTTTTCCTCATTATGTAAATTATTCATTAAATTTTAAGGGAATAGAACATGTAAACATAAAAGTATTACTTGTATTATAAATGAAGTTTCCCATTATGTATCTAATAATTTAAGAATCGAAACAAGAAATACAAATAAGACTCATGCATATGTGTATATACACTAAAACATGTATTCTTAAAATTGTTAAACAATATCGGGCTGAGCTTTTCCTTCAAATCATGGACTATATTATGATTTGTGAATATTTGCATATGCGGATTTTAACACTATTAAAAAACTGCCAAAAAACGACAGAAAAAAAAGCGACGGACTGCGTCGCAAATAAAAAGCGACGGAGAAAACGACGTTGTCCGTCTTTTTTTTAAATTTTTTTTTTAATAGGAGCGACGGACAGTGACGTCTAGTCCGTCGCTTATTTTGTCAGATTTTTCCGCTAAAATTAAATATTATTTTTATATAAATATTTTATATATTTTATTAAAAAATAATTATTTATAAATTAAATATTAAGACGTCGTCCGTCGCATTTATTTTTTTTAATTTTTTTTAACGTAGCGACGGACTAGGTCTCTAAGTCCATCGCTACTGGTCAAAATATTTGGTTAACATATTTAAAATAGCAACGGACGGTGTCGCTTTGTCCGTCGCTTTTTGGTCAATTTAAAATATTTGGTTAATTTCTCTCTCTCTCTCTTAACTCTCTATTTCTCTCTGCCTTTTCTCTAAATCCGTCCCTCCCACCACCGTCCCACCACCGTCTCTCAGTCCTCCGTCAGTCAACCGTCGCCGCCGCCGTCTTGTGGAGCTTTTGGACTATTATTCATTTTTAGGAGGTTATGACTTAAACCTAAAACTAAATTTTAATTTTTTTATTTGTCATTTGTTAATTTGTTGATTACATTTAGTTTGTTGTAGTTCATTTGTATATTGGATTGTAAAATTAGTGAATGTAGTTATAGTTTTGATTTTAGGGCTTAATTTAGATTTGGGTTGTTGAATTAGATTGTAAATATTTAGTAATTTGTGATGTTAGTTAGTTAATTAGGTGATTACATTTGATTTATTGTAGTTCATTTGTATATTGGATTGTGAAATTAATGAATGTAGTTATAATTTTGATTTTAGGGCTTAATTTAGATTTGTGTTGTTGAATTAGATTGTGAATTTTCTAGTAATTTGTGATGTTAGTTAGTTAATTAGGTGATTACATTTAGTTTATTGTAGTTCATTTGTATATTGGATTATAAAATTAGTGAATGTAGTTATAATTTTGATTTTAGGGCTTAATTTAGATTTGGGTTGTTGAATTAGATTGTAAATTGGATAGTAATTTGTGATTTAGTAGTTACTTAATTAGTTTATTTCATTTAGTTTATTGTAGTTTGTTTGTATATTGGATTGTAATTTAGGAAGTTTTGAAGTTTGAAACATAAAGAAAAATATTGAAACTTAATTAGAGGCTTGAGTTTTAGGACCTTAGAACTTATAATTAGAATAATTTAGATACTTGAATTTTAGGATACTTAAATTTAGAAGTTGAACTTAATTAGAACTTTGAAGTTGAAATTTTTGTTTAGTTTAGAAATCTTGTTGAGGTTAAACTTCCTTTTGAACTAATTAAGCTAATGTTGAACTTTAGAATAACTTAGATACATGAATATAAGAAATTTTGAAGTTTGAAACTTAGAAAAATATTGGAAATTGGATACTTGAATTATATATAGGACTTTAATTTAGAACTTATAATTAGAATAACTTAGATACTAATTTTGAACTTTAGGTTTGTATAATATTTGAAATCTTTAGACTTTAGAACTAATTAAGCTAAGTAGGGTTAGATATTTAAAGTCATGAAGTTGAACTTTAGGACTTTTGAAGTTAAACTTAGAATTTTTTTAGGTTTGTATAAATTTTGAACTCTTTAAACTTTATAGCTAGTTTGAATAACTTAGATACTTGAATTTTAGGATATTTTAATTTATAACTTCAACCTGAATGTCATGAGGTTTGAAACTTAATTTTTACTTGAATTAATTATAACTTGAATTAATTAGAAATTGAAATTAATTATAACTTGAATTAATTAGAACATGAAATTAATGATAACTTGAATTAATTAGAATATGAACTTAATTAGAAATTGAACTTAATTATAACTTGAATTAATTAGAACTTGAACTTAATTATAACTTGAATTAATTCGGACTTGAGCTTAATTATAACTTGAATTAATTAGAACTTAAACTTAATTATAAATTGAATTAATTATTATATGAATTAATTAATTATAACTTGAATTAATTACAATTTAAATTAAGTAGAGCTTGAACTTAATTATTACATGAATTAATTAATTATAACTTAAATTAATTATAACTTGAACTGAATTATTAAATGAATTAATTAATTATAACTTGAATTAATGTCAGTTGTAGTCTCGATGAATTGTAGTCTTTATGAACTAATTACACTTGAATATATGTAATTTTGTAGATGGATCATCGTTTGTGGATGTATAACATGCATTATGAAGTTGGTGGTGGTTTGAAATCTAAATTTATTGACGGTGTAAGAAATTTTATCGATCATGCCATGACACTTGATGTTTTTAAGCGAAATAGATTGGTTAGGTGTCCTTGTCGTGAATGTAGGTGCTTGGAATTTTTTAATCCAGATATAGTTATGATTCATTTGTATGGTAATGGATTTAAGCCTAGATATTTTTGTATGGGTTGATCATGGAGAAATAGATGAATTATTGAATAATATATTTTATAATGTAACACCCCTAAAAAATTTTCCCCCAAAGATTCGGGCCTTCCTTGTACACGTGTGGGGCCCTTCGTATTTAGTTCAAAGTATGTACTCGAGTTAAGATGAGTCCCTGAGAAACTAAAGAGCGTTGGAGGTGATGTGGGGTCATAGAGGACCCCTAGGACCGAGCTAAGTCCAAAAGATCCGTCGTGGCTAAGTTTAAGATGAGTTCGTAAAAGGGTCGACTTTTAACGACCCTATCTTTTGAAGGACGTCAATCTGGGTGGCCCCCGACCTATCAAATTAAAGGTGGTCGAGTCTTCTTTCCAACGCCACCAAGAACATATATTTTGGAGTTCAGAGTCAAAAGATATGACGATCCTAAGATGAACTAGCACGGCAGGAATTTCATTTTTGGCCTAGGTTGCAACTGCTGGGGAAATGGCCTTGGCGCTGTAAGGGCGCGACGTGCCACTATCACGCCAGGAACATGCCTCAGTAGTTTGACCCCTGGCGCGACGCGCCACTAAAAGTTGTGCAGAATTTTTCAGGCCAAATTCCCAGAACTCAGAACAATGGCCTTGGCGCTGTAAGGGAGCGATGCGCCACTATCGCGCCAGAAACATGCCTCAGTAGTTTGGTCTCTGGCGCGGCGCGCCACTGCGAGGTATGTAGGTTTTAGGCGTAATTGGTCTGGCGCTGCAATGGCGCGACACGCCACTATCGCGCCAGGTGCATTTTTAGCCTATTTTCAAAACTTTTGAGGAGGGGTAATTTGGGAACTTACCCAAGTTATATATGTATATCCATTGGTCATTTTGGGATCAAAATTTCCAGCCCTCTCTCTCTCTCTAAAATCCCTAGAAATTTCCTCTCTCCCTCTCTTTTCTTCATCTCCTTCTTCTTCTCCATTCTCAACAAATATTTGTCTCAAGAGCTTCAAGATTGGAGTCCTCCATTGAAGACCCAATATCAAGGTTTTCTCTAAGTCTTCACTAAGGTATGTAAGGCTATCCAAAACATGGGTTGAGTCCGCCCATGTGCCTTACTCTTGCCTTGAGGTTAGATGTTTATGAAAATAGAGTTTCTTGGTATGGTTTATGCTTGTATGAACTTTGTCCCCTATGTATTTGATTCTATATGTGTTGATGTTGTTGAGCTAAGAAGTTCCTAAATTGAGCCTTTATGTGAGTATGAGTCGATGAATATGAGTTGTTAAATATGTTTTATTGATCTTCTTAATTATGTGGATTATGATGAAGGATGCTATTTTCTTAATAATGTTGCTTATCTTAAATTGTTGACTTAAAGCCTTGGATTTGTGATGAGTTTCAAAGATTGAGTAAATGGATAGAGGAAATGATTGGTTGTGCTTATATGTTGCTATAAATGTGCATTCAAATTTCTTTTGAAAGATATGACTGAGATTGACCGGATAGTAGGATTGGAAAAGATTTGATCATGATAGAGTTGATGAGTTGACAAGGTTGTAATGAGACTTGTCGATATGACTTGATTGAGTCGATTGGATGGAGTTTTATGAGCATTGAGTCTTGGGAGGAGTATCGAGCACCGAATTAGGCAAGAGTAAAGTCTATACTCGAACCCAATAACTACGTCGCCAAACGTAGGAAGGGGATTGAACCGTTAAAGTCGGATGTTTCCCCAAAATATTTGTCCTGACATTATAGGACTTGGTTGGATTGGATCCATGATTGGTTGATTCGTTCATACCCTGGCAAGGTATGAACGGACGCGGCAACAACGTCGGTTTGTTGTACTTTCACTGGCTCATAAGTGATGGTTGTCGGTTAAGAGAAACTCCCAAATAGGTCTTGATAGTACTCTGAGTCAAATTGAGTTGAATTGTATGTGATTGGTCCCGTCTAAATCATATTCTTGTTTAGACTTAGGAAATTTGATTGAGTTGTTATTCCTCTTGAGTTGAGCTTCCGAGTTGATTAATTCTTCCTTGATGTTCGTTGTATTCGGCCATTTTACGTACTCGTACATTCCATGTACTGATGTCATTTGGCCTGCATCATTTCATGATGCAGAGACAGGTACTAGAGATCATCAATCGGCGCTCCATTGAAGATCCACATACACCCTCAGCTAATTGGTGAGTCCTCCTAGTTTCCGGAGGATGTTGAGCCTTCATGTACAGTTCTGTTGACATTTCCTTATTTTGATTGTTGGTAGCCATGGACTTGTCATTGGCACCTCTTAGACTTTGATAGAAGCTTCATAGACATGGAGTGTGGGGAGGTCAAACTGTTATTTTGAGGAGTCTTATTTTATTGTCTTATTGGGTTATAAATGTTTGGCCTTCGGCCCCCATATATGAATAATATTTCATTAATTGAGTTTCCGCTAAGAGAATGTGATTGAATGAATGTGTGACTGGACCAGGTGGTTTGCTCGGAGGTCAGAAATGGCCTTCGGGTGCCGATTACGTCTAGGGTACCCTCCCGGGGCGTGACATATAATCTGCTGCCCGTGGATGAATATCATATGCTTGCACCACATGGTCAAATTAATGTTGAACATGATAGGGTTCTACATGATAGAGTTCAACATTATATATTTCAACATGATAGAGTTCATGAAATGGTTAATGATGCGTTCGAGGTTCAAGGTGGGATGGAACCCGAACAATATTTTGATGAAACTCCTAATGAAGAAGCAAGAAACTTATATCAACATTTAGAAGAGGCTAGTCGTGTCTGCATTCTGCTTTGTCAGTTGCAGTCAGGTTAATGAATATTAAATCAGATTGGAGTGTTCCTCACTAGGTCTGCAATGTTGTTCATGAAATTGAACTACTGTGTTGGTAATGTTTAATATTTTTTCCAGATTTCTTTTCTTTCCAATTATTATATTATGATTCAAGTTTTAATATATTGAGATAAGTAAGTGTAGTGTATCATATGAATACCATTAAATTTATGTTATTTGGGGGATTAAGACTTAACCGTAGGCTTGAGATTTCAAGAAATTGATTATAGAATTGGGTGAGTTGTTGGGTCTAGGTTAAACATATATATAATATTGGTGTCTATGAATTAGTTTACTTATAAATATTATATATTTGATATGATTGAAAATGGTCTGAGGCATTGAAGAAAGGAAAGACATTGGTGAATTAGCTTACTTTACTTTGGTTCTTCGGTTGAGGTAGGTTATGGTTTCTATTCTATATCATAGATAGACTCTTAATAGCGATTGATAGTCATTGAGTAATGTGTGAAGTTTACTATACATTTAATTGTCGTGGTTTGGATTGTTGATATGTTGTTGTGATTGGTCTAAAATCCCAAAACCTTGAAATTCATAATCTTGAACTTGCCCATCAAAAGTGATGCCTTGAATAAAGAAGGCTTGATGAAATATTATTAATAAAGTGGAAAGTACTAATAAAGAATGATAAATTATTTATATTTGGATCAGATGTCACGTTCGACACGGTATATTTAGATCGGATGTCATATTTCGATACGGTATATTTGGATCGAGTGTCACGTTCCGATACGATACTATTGGATCGGGTGTCATGTTCCGACACGGTATATTTGAATCGGGTGTCACGAGTCGACATGATATTATTGGATTGGGTGTCATGTTTCGACACAGGATATTTGGATCGGGTGTCACGAGCCGACACGATATTATTGGATGTGGTGTCACATTCCGGCACGATAATATTAAAGAAAAACAAATTAAAATGACTTAATGCTACTCAATCTTCAATAACTCATTTCCCAAAAAAGCGTGATGTGGAGGCTTGAGTCCTCATGTGTGATCTTAATATCGTTGACTGGTTATGTAATTGTTCATTGTATTGTCACTTGATCTTGATCTTGATCTTGTTGGTTGTCACATGTTAAGTGTTATGGTTGATTTTCCTCTATTACTTTATGCATATTGATTTCTATTTTGAGTCGGCCGATGATACCTACTCAGTACATGTTGTCCTGTACTGACCCTTACTTGTATTTTTTTTATTTTATTTTGTGGAGTGCAACAAGTGTTCCATCGACTTCGAGTCAACCTCAGCTCTAGCTAGTTTCCAGCACATCAAGTTCCAGGGTGAGCTATTCCTTTTAGCTTGTATTAGATTTTCTCAGGCATGGCATGGTGTCCTTAGTTTTTGGACACATTAAGTTATTTATTTATTCTAGTATTTGATATTTTCAGACTTAGTATTTTAGAATTAGATGTCCTTGAAGTGATGACTTTCAGGTTTTGGGAAAATGTATCTAATAGACTTTAGTGGTTTTATTATTTCTTACTCTCATAAATTGAGTTTCCGCGTTATTGTTATACTTTATAAGTTGGGGTTTGCATCGTTGGTTCTCCCACATAGGAGGTTAAGTGTGGGTGTCACTCATTGCCCATTTTGGGTCGTAACAATGTGAATATATATACCAACGGAGTATCACAGAGGATTGAGCTCAATCCTATATGATACCGATATGGTATCAATATACCGATGAATTATCATAAATAATATATTTTCTACTAATTTAGTGTTTAATAAATAAGATTGTGACTTTAATAATTTTATTTTAATAATTTTATTTTTATTTCTTAAAAAAAGAGTATAATCCTATACGATACCGATATGGTATCAATATACCGACGGAGTATCATAGAGAATTAAGCTTAGTGACATATGATACCGATATGATATCAATATACCGATGGAGTATCAGAGATGATTAATTCATAGCAGTGATGCTGACGTCATGTTGACATCATGCGCGAAATAAGAAATGAGAAAATAGGGTAAGAGAGTAAATAATTTGAATAATGGGTCGATTAACGGTAAGTAGTTTGGGCCGGGTCGAATTTAGATAAATAATTTCACAATTGAGTCTATTTTGTGTAGTTTTCTCTTTTAATATTTCCAATTTTAACCCAACCCGTCCATTTGACACTCTTATCATAAATACAATACGATCCAACTTTATTAATTTTGTATCATACTTCATTATATTATTTTATAAGCGAGACGCTTCAAAGTTAAAAGATGAAAAACTAAAATAACCAATAAAAGTTGAACAACTATTGTGCGCCTTTATACGAACATTATTTCAAGAATTCTTTTGTGCAAAGATGTAAATCCACATTTAATCAAAATACCAAAAATGAAAAAATAATAGAAAAAGTAATATTTATCTATTGAAATTTAAAAATAAAAAAAAACGTGAAAACCTTTCAAATGGCCTCATGAAAAGTTTTGATATTTTTCTTTGCATTATCAAATAGATTAGTGATTGGATTATTGTAAACAATTAAATAATTTTAGTATATTTGCTTCTCCAAACATTTCCTATTCTCTTCATAATTACCTTTTAAACTCTTCAATATAATTACCGTACCAATTTCGAACACTAGCATTCAATTAGTGCATGCTTCGACAACTCACATATATCCATATAGGTAAATCAAGAAGCATTTTTTTTTAAAAAAAAAGGAATATATAGTTGATGTTAATGATTCAGAAAAGAATTGTTCGTAAGCTTTTGTGTGCTACATCTAGTTTCATCACCAAATTACGCAGCCTAATTTTTCTTTCAATGTGAGAAACACTAAAAAAATAAAAATAAAAAGATAAGTGTCAAAAATATATCTGAACTATCTGTTTTTTTTAGTTTCATACCTAAATTATTGAGAGTGTGAATTTCATACCTAAACTATTACTTATTAGTTTGAAAAATACACCTCAGTGGTGTGTAATACACTCGCTCTTTTATTTGAAAAAACCTTGCCACATGGCATTGCACATGAATAAAATATTCCACCAAAATAAAATAAACTTTTAATATTAGTTAAAATAAATTATTTTTAAAAAATAAAATTTAAAATATTTTTCTCACCCAACTCTACCACCTCCACCCCCCCCCTTTTATTTTTTTTAAATTTCTTTTATAAAATATTTTTGAAAAATTCTGACTTCAACTCCTCCCCCACTCATTCCTAAAAAATTGATATTAATTTTATTTCTTATATAAAAAAAATAAATCTAGCCACCCCATTTAATTCTGCGCTCCTAATTGATTTATTTTTCATTTTTTTCATTTTGTATTAGATATGTACATATATTTTTAGGAAAATATATTTTTCTACTTGCATACGAATATAACAAAAATAAAAATTTTATTTTAAAAAAAGTTTTGCATCAAGCGAATGATTAGGTGGGTGGGATAGAATTATTTCTTTTAAGAAAATTAAAATAATATATAAATTATTATATGAGGGATGGTGGGGAGATGAAGTAAGAATTTCTTTTAAATATTTTATAAAGAAAATTAAAAAATAAACTAAAAATTTGGGAGGGGGGATTACGGTGAGAAGAAGTGGTGGAGTGGATAAGAAAAGTATTTTATATATATTTTATAATATATTTTTGAGATAGTAATACATTAATATTTAACTTTAACTAATATGAATAATTTATTTAATTTTTTTCAAGGTGGAATGTTTTATCTATGTGGAGTGTGATGTGACATCTTTTTTAAATAAAAGAGAGTGTGGTAAACACACTATTTTATTTGAAAAAAAAAGGTAGTTCGAAAAAAATAAGATGAAGTATTTTTAAGAAAACTTAATTCAAAAGTCTCAATACTCTTTTCCAATCTTGAATGAAAATACCAAAATACATGGAGTAGCCACTTAATTTTTAAAGTAAAATCAAAAAATCTTTTTATTTAATTCTAAAAGACTTAAAAAGGAAAAATCTTTTAAAATTCAAAGATCCGAGTAAGGATTTTTATTAACACTTCAAGAAGGTTTTACGCACTTGAAATATCTGCTAACATGCGGTTATCCGATGAATCTTTCATCTCGCTAAATTGAAAATTTGAAAAAATATTTGTCTACTTGAAATATGTGATAATAGAAGCTTAAATTGATTTTAAGGAAAGAACTTTAAGGTTATTTCAAACATTTTTAAACAAGTGATGGAGTAACTAAACATGATCAAAATAATTAACAGCGATAGATAATTTGATGTTATATCGGTATCATATAAGACTGAACTTAATCCTCTATGCTACTACGTAGGTATATCAATATCATATAGGACTGAGCTTAATCCTCTGTGATACTCCGTCGGTATATTGATACCCTATCAGTATCATATAGAATTGAATTCTCATTTTTAAGAAATAAATAACAAACAATTACGAGAAAATTATGAAAGTCGGAATCTTATTTATTAAACTCCAAATTAGTAGACAATATATTTTACTAATTTTTTTCTCTTTTTACAATTTTTTTAAACAATTGCATCTAAATTATGACTCTTTTTTAACTGTTTTAAATTAAAATATTGAAGAATTGAAACATACATCAATGATACCATGACATTATGTAGATATATCGTAATTGTATCATGGATGATTGAGTAATCTCATGAAAGGATTGAATCAAATCTCAATGAAAACACTGTTCAGTTACTCTTTGATACCATCAGAGTATATTATATTTTGATGGTATCAAGGAGCAAGAGGAAGACACTACTAAGTTACTCTTTGATACGATCAGAGTATATTCATATATATATTCATATATTGTAAGATATTGTGATAGTATTAGAGGAAATAAAACAGCATTCCACATTTAGAAAAAGTGATATATTAGTGTTGTTTGATGGTTGTTCCTTGATTTAGATAAAATCAAAGAAATTGAGCCCCCCTAGAAAAAATATATAAACAACAACATGAATAGTTCTATTTGATGTCTTTTCCATGATCCAGAAAGTAGTAATCAACAACTGTTAGCCAATAATTACAGCATTAACAAGTACTTATAATACAAAAGGATCTTAGAAATCGTTGAGATGTTTCCAAAAGAAAATGAGAAAATTACATCCAATGAGAGACACAAGCAGAGAAACTCACTTTATATACAGATTAGGAATGTGAGCAATTTTGTGCCAGTCTTCTCCTATTCCCTTCTCACACCGCTTTTCTAGTGTTGGACTGCGACTAACTCTTAAACTTGTGAGGGCTGTTAGGTGCTGCAATCCGTCGGGTAAACATTTTAGCATCTCACAGTCAGAAATAGTCAACGTCGTGAGTGAAGTTAAACCTTTCACCCCTTCCTCGGGGAGACTCTCTAGTGCACCACACCGTTGAATTTCCAGATGCTTCAAAGCATTGAGACTAGCCAGGCTGTTAGGAAGCTCTTTGAGATTCTTGACGTTAAAGATTTCCAAGTCTTCGAGATTTGCAAGGCTTTTGAACATCTCTTCTGGGAGTGAAGTAGCTTCTTTGTTATTGCTAATGCAGAGGAAAGTAAGAGTGCTAAGATTAGATATGGAGCTCAAACCTGTTGCATCCCCCCTAACATTCAATTTCTTGACAGAAGAATGGGTCGGAAAAACAAACATAGGGCAGTTATCAATCGTCATCTCTTCAAGCACAGGGAATTGCTCTTCTCCTTCCTTTTTCACCAATCCTTTCAGATTAAAAAAATCGGCTATAGAAAGTTTTCTCAGAGATGGAAACCTTATTCTTCCAGAATAAACATCATCCTCTTCAATATACTCCACCTCCATAGACCCCTGGTGTAAATTTAGACTTTCTAGACAAGGCAGCTCACCAAAGGCTGGTAAGCACGAGCAGTTTTTGCAACCATCAATTGTAATAGATACGACATTTTCCAAAACTGAGTGATTAATCCAGTCTGGGAGACGGAATCCTATGAAGCCACTGATCTCTAAAAAAATCAGAATATTGGGGTGTGGTTTGAGGGCTTCAAGCACTTTAACTTCTTCTGATTCATATCTATGTGGTCCATATTTATCCCAACTCAAGCTTAAAGAGTGCAGATTTGCTTTGGCAGATAAATTGGCTTCTTTTGCATCCATATCATTCTTCACTCTCTCAAGGTGTTCGATTGAAATTGAGCCATAGAGATTCAGATTTCGTAGTTCACCAAGTTGAGAACATTTCCTCCTTCCCACAACAAAGCAATCTAGAGTCTTAAGGCATGTCAAGGATCCAATCCTTGGTGGCATACAAGTCAATTTATAACAATAACGGTGCAGAAAATATTTCGGTATGCGCGGGGTCCGGGGAATCAATTTATAACAATGATCAATTAAAAGATTTCGGAGACTACCAAGTTTACTTGTTTGTTTTGGCAAACAAGAAAGTGACTGGCAATTACGTAGATCAAGAGTCTGCAGATTTTGAAGCTTGCATAACTGCTTTGGAAGACTACGCATCCTATTGCCAGACAGGTTCAAGTATCTTAAATGTATAAGATCTCCAATGGAAGAAGGTAACTGTTCAAGTTCTAAGTAACTTAGATTAAGCACCCTTAACGAGACAAACTGTTTCAAGAGTGAAGGAGAGTAAGAAGACACCACTTTAGCAAAACCAATGGGCATCATATGTGTATAATCTTTCGGTCTTATTTCACGGATATTGCTGCTTGATGTGTTTGCCGAAAACAGAGATGTAGCCAAATCATGAATGAGATCATGCATTTTGAAATAAGTTTCACCAGATATAACTTCAATCTCTTGGAAGAAAGACCTCAAGTATAATTCTTTCCATACTTCATTACCCACATCCTCTAGCTCCATGTTTCCTTTTGATAAAAGAAAACCGTGTGCCATCCAGAAACCGATTAGAGTTTCCTTTTTCATTTCGGTGTCCTTTGGGAACACCGCACAATACACAAAGCATTGTCTCAAATCAATTGGAAGATGATGATAACTAAGTCTCAGGGCAGGCAGAATAGAACTTTCATTTTGAGGTAAATTCCAAATCTCGCTATCTCTCACATGTTCCCATTCTCTTTCTTCTCTCTTGAAGCTCAAAATACCTCCAAGAGTCTTGGCTGCTAGAGGCACACCACCACATTTTTTCACAATCTCCTTTCCTATAGCCATAAGGTTAGGATTTATTTCTTCTTGGTGCCCAAATGCACGTTGCATGAACAACAACCAACAATCTTCTTGAGACAGATTTGACAATTCATATGATTGCAAAGTTCCCATAATTGATCCAACCTTTTCAAGACGAGTAGTGGTTAGAACAGAAGCACCACTTGCTCCAACCTTCAATACTGCTCTTAAATTAGCCCACTTCTCTTGATCTTCATTCCAAACATCATCTAAGACAAGCAAGTATCTTTTTCCGTTCAACAACTCCTGAAGCTTCTTTTGAAGTGGAGCCAAGTTCATGTCACCCAGGGGCTTTCCTTCAATAGATTCTACAATTGCCTTAATCAACCTCTTCTCATCAAAATCATCTGAGACACAAACCCATATCTTTAGCTTGAAATGCTCTGTCACTCTCTGATTATTGAAGACCATTTGGGCAAGTGTTGTCTTTCCTAGTCCCCCCATACCAAGTATTGGGAGGACGGAAAGTTCTTGGGTATCACTAACATTGTTTATCAGGATTTTCACTACCTCATCTTCTTCTTTGTCCCTTCCATAAACTTGTTGTTCAGTTAATATAGAACCTGGTACAAACAATGTCCACATGAGAATATTATTACATTCAAGCTTATTAGGAGTCAGTAGAAAATAGTGAATATTTTTGCACAATAAAGAGGTATGGATGAGCTGAGGTGCAGGTTGAAAATCTTTTAAACTTCCCCTCACCCCAAAAATACACATGAATTTGATATGGAAAAGGATCAAATATACCCATGTGCCATCGGAAATAGTTTAAGCCTGGGATAGGACATAAACTCTCCTGAGCTGGGAAGCAGGTACACATGCAATGTATAGGATCAGATGGAGAATTGGCCCAGCTAGTGTCTAGTGGAAAATTTGGAAGGAGAGGAACCTTAGATGCTATGTTTTTGGTGTAACCAGTTGTACTCCAATGTTATTTTCTCTATCATTGATGTTTTAGATTTTCTATAGTCACAGGACAGTACATAGAATACTCCTGTTAATATTGTTTCAGTGGAACCTATGCACTGTTTTGTTTTATGATAGATACAAAAACAGTTACCGCTGTCAAAAAAAAAATATAACGAGATCTATATTTAAATTATTTTCGATAAAACATGATAAAACATAAGTATACTTGACTCTTTTCCGAATTTGATAATTGCCAATAAAATGAATATAAACAAAGTTGTTGTGATACTAATTTAAGATGAGCACCTGTTTCTCGTCTAGCAGCTTGTCTCTCTATAATCTTTTCTTGCAAATGAAAATTCTTTCTTTCCTCAGCAATTGCATCTAGTTTTTTCATCACTTGGTCCATCCTTTTCCCGACCTTATGACGGAACGGGATAGCTTTCGGATGATAACGACCATATTCAGACTGCAAGAATCGTGTGGCCTTAGTTTTATATTCATCCAAGATGTCATCGACTTCATATGTAGCAGCATTGAGTTTGTGCAACCAATTTTCTAGTGGCTTGTCCTTGAGTTGCTTCTCCTGAGCATCTTCAAGGACGGCTTGGATTGTAGAGAAGATGCTTGAAAGCCTTTGGAACTCATTTTCAAAACCGAAAAGCAATACAAGTTCCCCTTTAAGGAAAGAAGTGAGATTGTCTAGCACAACTTGAATGAAAGCTTCAGCCATATGTTGAATTCACTATTAACAATATTAGATATGTGTGGGAATTGTAAACAATGAATCTGTAATTTTGAAATTGTTGGACTTGTAATAATTACAAATCCAATTATTTCATGGAAATTTCACATATGGAATCTCAATTATTGGTCTCTAGTTGCCCTAATTTGACTTTTCCTTACACAGAACAGACCCACAAGGCACAGTTTGCTGAAGTATGTATTCCATAATTATTTGATTTTTGAGAATCAAATTTGTATTGTCAACCAAGTAAAATGGTTGTCCACTTTAAAATGATGGATAGTCCATTTACTTTTTAAGTGGGTAAATTGTCCACTAATATTTTCCTCCACTTGTAAATATGGCTATAAATATAGTCTTAAACTTCAATGTAAATACATACAAAATCACATACAAGAATAGAATTACTATTACTCTCTCTATATTACTACTCTCTCTCTCTATATATATATATATATATATATATGTATATATTCTCTTGTTCTTCTTCCTTTATAAAATTGTCAAGTTAGTTAATTTATAACACGTTATCAGCACGAAGCTCTAATTTTTTAGAAATTAACTTCTATATCAGGTATATCTACTAAAGAAATTTAATTTTTAAGTTATCTTTGTTACTTTCAAATTAATTTTCATCATGTCAAACTTGTCAAAATTGGAATTTGTGGCACTTGATATTTCTGGTAAAAATTATTTGTCATGGGTACTTGATGCTGAAATTCACCTTACCGCTAAGGGTCTTTGTGATGCTATAATTGAAGGAAATACAGCATCAAGTCAGGATAAAGCAAAGGTATGATTTTCCTTCGTCATCATCTAGATGAAAGCCTAAAAATGGAATACTTGACAGTGAAAGATTCACTTGAATTGTGGAAAGACTTAAAAGGGAGGTATGACCACCTCAGGGCAACAGTATTGCCAAGGGCTCGTTATGAGTGGATGCATTTACGGTTTCAAGATTTTAAAACCGTAATTGAGTATAATTCTGCTGTATTTAGAATAACTTCCCAATTAAAATTATGCGGGGAAACTATAAATGATGAGGATATGTTAGAAAAGACACTAACTACTTTTCATACCTCTAATGTAATATTACAGCAGCAATACCGTAAAAAGGGTTTTAAAAAATACTCTGAATTGATATCATGCCTTCTGGTGGCTGAACAACATAATGCCCTTTTAATGAAAAATCATGACGCCCGTCCCACTGGAACTGCTCCATTACCGGAGGTAAATATGGTAAAGGCACATGGCCAGTCTGAAAGAAGACAAAATAAAAATTATGGCCACAATAATGTGCATGGACGTGGTAATGACAAAAGACGATTTATTAATCGTCGAGGTGGTGGTCAACATAAAAGGGAGAACAATATCAGTTCTCAAAATGGCCCTTCAAGAAGTAACTGTCATCGTTGTGGTATGAAAGACCACTGGAAAAATGAATGTCGGACGCCTGAGCATTTTGTAAGACTTTATCAAAATTCTTTCAAAAGAAAGGCAAATAGAGGTGGTGCCTCTTCTTCTAATGCTCGAATAGAGTCACACTTGACGTTCGAAAATAATGTTGAGGCAAAGCCTTTGAATAATGATAATTTTGAAGCAAATCTGGCTTTAAGGGATGATGATTTTAATGACCTTAATGATATTACTCATTTGGAGGTTGAAGATTTTTTTAAGGATCTTAATTGATGTTTAATTTCATATTTTTTTTAATATGTTGTCATGTATTTCGAATTATTGTGTTTTTACGTTTATGTATTTGAAGAAAAAAAATCAGGGCCACATTTTTATGATAATTGTATATTTTTTATTACATTATGCTATTTTACAATGTTGTAATTAATTACTATTAGTGTGCTATTATTTAATCTTAATATCATAGTGTTACTAAAAATAATATTCGCCTTATTTAATGTCATTATACTAATTGTTTATTCTTGTTGATGTTTTAGACATTAATAATATATAATGATTGTATTATTTTTGTCAATAAACAAATTATCTATATATGATGAATAATATTATATTAATGTTTTATAATATTTTATATTTGTTTTTAATATTTACGTATAATATTTATTTAAGGTTAATAAGTATATAATTCGATAAACTAAATTATTGTAACATTCATCATAATTGAATCATATAATTTTTTAAATTCAAAATTACCATAATTTAACTATAAAAAAAGGGGACTTATGTTTTTCTAGCAAAATTGTTACTTATTTTATTTCTTACAATGCATTTTTATTTTATGAAAATAAATAAATTTATCAGTCTTCAATTGAATTCAAGATGAATAATGGAGATATGTACCTTTTGGATAGTGCCACAACTCATACGATATTAAAAGAAAAGAAATATTTCTGTCATTTGATTATGAAAAAGGCCTATGTCAATACAATATCTGGTAGTACAAAATTGATTGAAAGCTCTGGAAAAGCAGCCTTATTACTACCTGAAGGAACGATATTGGTAATTGATAATGCATTATATTGTAGTAAGTCTCAAAGAAACTTGTTAAGTTTCAAGGTTATTCGCCAAAATGGCTATCATATTGAGACTGCAAATGAAGGAAAGGTTGAATATCTTTATATTACTACAATAAATATGGAGAAGAAAATTGTGCACGAAAAATTACCTGCACTTTCTTCTGGGTTGTACCATACAAATATTGATATTATTGAATCACATGTCATTGTAAACAAAAGGTTTAATGATTCTAATGATTTTATCATTTGACATGACCGGTTGGGCCATCTCGGTTATAATATGATGCGCAGAATTATTGAGAATTCACATGAACACACTTTGAAGAATTAAAAAATTCTTCAATCTAAGGAATTCTCTTGTGTTGCTTGTTCCCAAGGAAAACTGATTATCAAACCATCAGCAACTAAGGTTGGGATTGAATCCCCTGCGTTTCTGGAACGTATACAGGGTGATATATGTGGGCCAATTCACCCTTCATGTGGACCATTTAAATATTATATGGTCTTGATAGATGCATCTACAAGATGGTCACATGTGTGCTTATTATCAACTCGCAACATGGCTTTTGCGAGATTGTTAGCTCAAATTATAAGGTTAAGAGCACAATTTCCAGATTATGCAATAAAGACAATTCGTCTTGATAATGCTGGTGAATTTACATCTCAATCATTTAATGATTATTGTATATCAGTTGGAATAAAAGTTGAGCATCCGGTCGCTCATGTACATATTTAAAATGGTCTAGCAGAATCATTGATTAAACGCCTCCAATTGATAGCTAGACCATTGCTAATGAGGACAAAACTTCTTATTTCAGTATGGGAGCATGCTATTTTGCATGCAGTAGCACTTGTGCGCATAAGGCCAACAAATTATCATGAATTTTCCCCATTACAATTGGCGTTTCGAAGGGAGACAAATATATCCCATATTAGAATATTTGGGTGTGCGGTATATGTCCCAATTACTCCACCGCACCGCACAAAGATGGGTCCCCAAAGAAGGTTGGGAATATATATTGGGTATGAATCTCCTTCTATTATAAAATATCTGGAACCTATAACTGGAGATTTATTTACGGCAAGATTCGCTGATTGTCATTTTGATGAATCAGTATACCCAACATTAGGGGGAGAAAATAAGCAGTTGAAAAGTGAGATAGATTAGAATTCATTGTCACTATCTCATTTAGATCCTCGAACAAATCAATGTGAGCAAGAAGTTCAAAAGATGATTTATTTGCAGAATATTGCAAATCAACTGCCGGATGCATTTACGAACCTTCCACGGGTTACTAAATCACATATCCTACCTGCTAATGCTCAAGTTTGGAACCTTCCACCGGTAGGACAACTTCTTCAGGCAAATGAGTCTAGGTCACGCTTAAAACGTGAAAGACCATTTGGTTCCAAAGATAAAAATCCTCAAAAAAAGAAAGAAATAAATGATCAAGATGATCATAATTTGGAGGCGAGTGCTCAAGAAGAGCCCAGAGACACAACAAATGGTGATACCACCAAGGAGGTCCAAGTACTTGAAAATAATGAGAATAAAGAAATCTCAATAAGTTATGTCTCGACAGGAAAATGGTGGAACCAAAATGATATTGTGGTCGATAATATTTTTGCTTATAATGTTGCCATTGAAATAATACAACAAGATAAGGATCTTGAATCAAAATTTGTCGATGAATGCAGACAGAGAAATGATTGGCCAAGATGGAAAGATGCAATTCAAGCAGAGTTAACTTCACTTGAAAAACGTGAAGTTTTTGGATCAATAGTTCGAACACCTGAAGGTGTCAAGCAGTAGGGCACAAATGAGTTTTTGTACGTAAACAAAATGAAAAGGGTGAAGTCGTAAGATATAAAGCACGACTTGTAGCTCAAGGTTTTTCTCAAAGACCTGGCATTGACTATATGGAAACATATTCCCCTGTGGTGGATGCAATTACTTTCAGGTATCTAATGAATTTGGCAATTCATGAAAAGCTTGAAATGCACTTAATGGACGTGGTCACTGCTTATTTATATAGCTCATTGGACCACGACATTTTTATAAAATTTCCGAAGGGTTCAAAGTGCCTGAAGAATACAAGGATTCTCGAGAAAATTGCTCAATAAAGCTTCAGAAATCTTTGTACGGGTTGAAATAATCAGGGCGAATGTGGTACAATCGTCTTAGCGAATATTTGCTAAAAGAAGGATATAAAAATGATCCAATTTGCCCTTGTGTCTTTATGAGAAGGTCTGAATCTGAATTTGTCATCATAGCAGTATATGTTGATGATTTGAATATTATTGGAACTCCGAAAGAACTTTCAAAGACAGTAAAATGTCTGAAAAAGGAGTTTGAAATGAAAGACCTTGGAAAGACAAAATTTTGTCTTAGTCTACAAATTGAATATTTTGCAAATGGGATATTTGTCCATCAGTCAACATATACTGAAAATATTTTAAAGAGATTTTATATGGATAAAGCACACCCATTGAGTACCCCAATGGTTGTGAGATCTCTTGTTATTAATACAGATCCATTTCGACCTTATGAAAATGATGAAGAACTTATTGGTGCTGAAATACCATACCTTAGTGCAATTGGTGTATTAATGTATCTTGCCAATAATTTTAGACCAGATATAGCATTCTCAGTAAACTTGTTAGCAAGATTTAGTTCTTACCCAACACGAAGACACTGGAATGGAATTAAGCATATATTCAGATACCTTTGAGGTACCATTGATATGGAATTGTTTTACTCAAATGATTTCACGTCACAATTGATCGGTTATGCAGATGCGGGATATTTATCTGATCCCCATAAAGGTCGGTCGCAAATAGGCTATTTATTTGAATGTGGTGGTACAACTATATCATGGCGTTCAACAAAACAAACTATGGTTGCCACTTTCTCAAATCATACAGAGATAATAGACATTCATGAAGCAAGTCGAGAATGTGTTTGGTTAAGATCAATAACTCAACACATTCAAGAAACATGTGGCCTTTGTTTGACAAAAGACGCTCCAACAATATTGTATGAAGACAATGCTGCATGTATAGCTCAACTGAAGGGAGGATACATCAAAGGAGACAGAACAAAACATATTTCACCAAAATTCTTTTTCACTCATGATCTTCAAAAGAAGGGTGAAATAGATGTCCAACAAATTCGTTCAAGTGACAATTTGACAGATATGTTCACCAAAGCATTGCCAACTTCAACCTTTGAGAAAAGGAGATACAAAATTGGAATGCGTCGTCTTCAAGATATTAAGTGATATTTTCATCAGGGGGAGCAAAATACGCGCTGTACTCTTTTTCCCTTAGTCAAGGTTTTATTCCACTGGATTTTTCTGATAAGGTTTTTAATGAGGCAGCACTCAAGGCGTATTATTAGATGTGTGTACTCTTTTTCCTTCATTAGGCTTTTTTCCCACTGGGTTTTTTCTAATAAGGTTTTAACGAGGCACAACATCTATGGATGTTCAAAATAACAATATATATTATTTTATTTTATTTTGTAAAGTTTTAACGGGACTCATTTCTCGTGGACATCCAAGGGGGAGTATTATCAACCAAGTAAAATGGTTGTCCACTTTAAAATGGTGGATAGTCCATTTACTTTTTAAGTGGGTAAATTGTCCACTAATATTTTCCTCCACTTGTAAATATGGCTATAAATATAGCCTTAAACTTCAATGTAAATACATACAAAATCACATACAAGAATAGAATTACTATTACTCTCTCTATATTACTACTCTCTCTATATTAATACTTATATATATATATATATATATATATATATATATATATATATATATATTCTCTTGTTCTTCTTCCTTTATAAAATTGTCAAGTTAGTTAATTTATAACAACTTGTTTTTTAATTCAATATTTGTTAGTTTTTTTTTATTGTTTTAAAATGGAAAGCATGCTAGCGGTTGGAATTGTAGCACAAGTTCAATGGGTAAATAATGAATATATGATTTTGAGACAAAGTACGTATAATAAACATTGGGCTGATGGGGCTACACAGTAAAAAGACGTTAAATTGTGTTTTGATAAATAGTTAATAATTTTTTCGGTATAGAAAATTAGCTCACATGATAATCTAGATATAAAATTCAAAAATCAGGATAATTTAGGTATATTTTTAATAAAAATTTAAGTCATCGACGATCACTTAAAATTGTCCCATATTTCATTTAGGCACCTTAAAGAATCAAATTTCCTATTAGACACTTCAATATTAAGAAATACTTACCTATTGAACATAAAATGACCATCAGCCCAAATTATATGATGCGTGAAACTCACACGAATTGTCATAGTAAAAATAACGAATAAAATTAGGACACATGACATATGCACTCAATCGCCCCTTAGCTCGGTGTTCATGACGTACTACGAAACCTCCACCTCAAACCTTTCCCCTTTCTTCTTTCTACCTCCAAAGAAATTCCGATTCCCCATTTTTATCCATCAATCTATTTCTCCTGCAACCATACATTTTCTATCTAGATTTTCTCCTTTTACCTTTCTTCTTCCTCCTTCCAAAATTTCATTTATTCTTCCTTCACCTCAGATCGGCGTTAGTTGCCCGTCAATATTCGACCAAAACAACAATTCAACACAGTGTTTTCTCTTTTATTTACTAAATAAATAAATAAATTTTTCACTATCTCTTTGTTTCTTTTGTTTTTGAAAACAATTCTGCCAAAAAATCTTTCAGATTGAAAAGTATGAAGTGTTGATAAAAAAGTCATCTCCGATGAGATTTTCATGGCTATCCTCCAAAAAAAGTTATCTCTGACAAAAACATTTTATTCATTTATTTGATTCTATATTTTTATTTAATGTTTGTATTAATAATTTATGCATAAAAGACTTATTATTTTAGAGATAAATTAATAAAATTATGAGAAAAATAACAAAATAAAGGGGAAAAAATTATTCGAAATAAAAATAAATGAAAAAGAAGAAATAATTTTTTTTATTTAAAAGTATAAAATAGAATTTTAGATCAGGTTCACGCACCTAACAGAAAGTGCACACCATATTTTGTGTCATATCAATATTTTGTATTTAATAGGTTCCATTTTAAATAATTTAAGTGTTTAATAAATACTAATTTTATTTGAAATATTTAAGTGAAATATGCGAATAATTTTAAATTACGTGAATATCTAAAGCCTTTAATAAATGGTTTAACTTGGTAATTGGTATGCATATTCATGGAAAGTGGTAGCTATTGTGTCTTTTCTTGTGGGGTTGGTTTTCCACAAAAAAACATGGCCTTTTGGTTCTTTTAATCTCTCAAGTTGTCAACTTGTTTTTCTTTGTTTGTTGTGGTTGAATTATCTTTCTTCTCTTTCTTCATTGACAGCAACTGCTCCCCTTTTCTTCCTCATTGGCAGTTTCCTCTTTCTAAAGCTGAAATAAGACATTGGCGGCTAAAATGCATAGTGTAATATATAGAGAAAATGTCATAAATAGTCTCCTAATTATAGGAATAAGTCTAAATAATACTTGACTAAAGAATCTCTTTTCTTTTTTCCTTCTTTGTTTTGATTCTACGAAATTGTTTGAATTAACTTAGTTTAAGTATTTTTAAATTAAAATATTAACTTTTAAACACTTTTATATTATTTGAATTAAATAAAAAAGTATTTTTGAGCACTTATTTAAAATTGTCATCACACCAACCATTTGAATTTTGACACTACAAAAAAACTACCATCAATATAGAATGCACATGTTTAAGAAAACTATTAGGCTTAGCACAAATGTAAATGAAACTCTCATTTTTATTTGAAAACTAAGTTGTTCTTCACATCGTACAAAAATAAAAAATGAAACAAACAAGGTGAAAATGAACAATATATCTATGTGTTCGCAACACTATGTTAGATGATAAAGTAACACCATCAAAATCTTTCATTCAAAGTAATAATCTTTATTTAAATTAACTTGTATTTAGACAATTGACAATATAAATATCTAAATATATTGCCTAAAATATTCACGTATTATCAAAGAGAAACAACCTGATCCATCTGGATCCAATCCAAAAACGAGAGAAAAAGTCTTTTACACACATTTTTTCCAGTACTGTACACACATTTTTTTTGCAATACTGTACTCCATATATGTATTTGAATATGTTTGTTAAAAAAATTATCTTTTATATAGAGAGTTTTGAATTGCTATTTATTTGATTTGTGAGATCACCACTCCATTCCTTTTACTTATCAATTTTAGCAAATTAATAAAGATTTATTTATTTATTTCTATTTTATCGTTATCAATAAGCAACTACTCTACACAACATCTTGCTTTGCAAATAGATATGGGATCTATACCTGATGTGCAAATGGGTGAAGCCTCAGAAAGGAAGAATATTACAAGGCAAATTTGGAAAAGCTCTTTGCATCTTTGATTGGAAAGGAATCCTTTTATAATTTACTAAATTTAATTTGGACAACCATACCTGACTACAACAACAACAACAACAACAACTCAGTGGAATTCCACAACGTGAGGTCTGGGGAGGGTAAAGTGTACGCAGACCTTACTCCTACCAAGGTAGGACGGCTGTTTTCGAAAGACCCTCGGCTCAAAAAAGCATAAAAAGAGATTAGATAAGGCTAACAAGTTCAAAGGAATATGTGAAAACAAATTACGAGAGCGACACATACAGAGTAATCAAAGTACAGAAAATAATAGATAACAAGAGAAAGCACAAGAAATTATAGTGCGCTAATTCTTAATTCTAGACATTTCCTAATTCTTAAACTTGTGAGGGCTGTTAGGTGCTGCAATCCGTCGGGTAAACATTTTAGCATCTCACAGTCAGAAATAGTCAACGTCGTGAGTGAAGTTAAACCTTTCACCCCTTCCTCGGGGAGACTCTCTAGTGCACCACACCGTTGAATTTCCAGATGCTTCAAAGCATTGAGACTAGCCAGGCTGTTAGGAAGCTCTTTGAGATTCTTGACGTTAAAGATTTCCAAGTCTTCGAGATTTGCAAGGCTTTTGAACATCTCTTCTGGGAGTGAAGTAGCTTCTTTGTTATTGCTAATGCAGAGGAAAGTAAGAGTGCTAAGATTAGATATGGAGCTCAAACCTGTTGCATCCCCCCTAACATTCAATTTCTTGACAGAAGAATGGGTCGGAAAAACAAACATAGGGCAGTTATCAATCGTCATCTCTTCAAGCACAGGGAATTGCTCTTCTCCTTCCTTTTTCACCAATCCTTTCAGATTAAAAAAATCGGCTATAGAAAGTTTTCTCAGAGATGGAAACCTTATTCTTCCAGAATAAACATCATCCTCTTCAATATACTCCACCTCCATAGACCCCTGGTGTAAATTTAGACTTTCTAGACAAGGCAGCTCACCAAAGGCTGGTAAGCACGAGCAGTTTTTGCAACCATCAATTGTAATAGATACGACATTTTCCAAAACTGAGTGATTAATCCAGTCTGGGAGACGGAATCCTATGAAGCCACTGATCTCTAAAAAAATCAGAATATTGGGGTGTGGTTTGAGGGCTTCAAGCACTTTAACTTCTTCTGATTCATATCTATGTGGTCCATATTTATCCCAACTCAAGCTTAAAGAGTGCAGATTTGCTTTGGCAGATAAATTGGCTTCTTTTGCATCCATATCATTCTTCACTCTCTCAAGGTGTTCGATTGAAATTGAGCCATAGAGATTCAGATTTCGTAGTTCACCAAGTTGAGAACATTTCCTCCTTCCCACAACAAAGCAATCTAGAGTCTTAAGGCATGTCAAGGATCCAATCCTTGGTGGCATACAAGTCAATTTATAACAATAACGGTGCAGAAAATATTTCGGTATGCGCGGGGTCCGGGGAATCAATTTATAACAATGATCAATTAAAAGATTTCGGAGACTACCAAGTTTACTTGTTTGTTTTGGCAAACAAGAAAGTGACTGGCAATTACGTAGATCAAGAGTCTGCAGATTTTGAAGCTTGCATAACTGCTTTGGAAGACTACGCATCCTATTGCCAGACAGGTTCAAGTATCTTAAATGTATAAGATCTCCAATGGAAGAAGGTAACTGTTCAAGTTCTAAGTAACTTAGATTAAGCACCCTTAACGAGACAAACTGTTTCAAGAGTGAAGGAGAGTAAGAAGACACCACTTTAGCAAAACCAATGGGCATCATATGTGTATAATCTTTCGGTCTTATTTCACGGATATTGCTGCTTGATGTGTTTGCCGAAAACAGAGATGTAGCCAAATCATGAATGAGATCATGCATTTTGAAATAAGTTTCACCAGATATAACTTCAATCTCTTGGAAGAAAGACCTCAAGTATAATTCTTTCCATACTTCATTACCCACATCCTCTAGCTCCATGTTTCCTTTTGATAAAAGAAAACCGTGTGCCATCCAGAAACCGATTAGAGTTTCCTTTTTCATTTCGGTGTCCTTTGGGAACACCGCACAATACACAAAGCATTGTCTCAAATCAATTGGAAGATGATGATAACTAAGTCTCAGGGCAGGCAGAATAGAACTTTCATTTTGAGGTAAATTCCAAATCTCGCTATCTCTCACATGTTCCCATTCTCTTTCTTCTCTCTTGAAGCTCAAAATACCTCCAAGAGTCTTGGCTGCTAGAGGCACACCACCACATTTTTTCACAATCTCCTTTCCTATAGCCATAAGGTTAGGATTTATTTCTTCTTGGTGCCCAAATGTGTTAGAGGAGAAAGCACTACAACTAAAGTTTGATATAATGATAAATAATGAAAATAAATTAGACACGAGAATTTTACGTGGAACACTCAAACAAATAGAGGGAAAAAAACCACGGGGCAGAAGAATTTTTACTATTATGATATGGAGTACACCGCTCTCTTGTAAAAGGAACAACTCATTAAAGAGGACACTCAAGACTACAATATTTATCTTGGTGTATAACTCTCTTTGTATTCTTACTCTCTCTCTTTCTGAATTGTAGATCCTCTACACAAAACTCTTCAAGCCCTTAAGACTACATTGTAAATGCTCCTAGGACTACATTGTGAGTTCTACCCAGAACTACATTGTGAGTTCTACCAAGTTATGTTAGAAGGAATGACTTATATTTATAGAGTCATAAACCTTTTCCTATAAGAAAAAGACTAGCCAAATATATGGAAACTTTGTGTTTTCCTTTTAGGAAAAGGAAAACCCAATTATACTAAAAAATTCTTTTCCTTTTCTGCTTACTTTTTCTGTCTACTTTTTCCTTCTTTGAATTGGACTTTACTTAAGCCACCTTTGTTCACTTTTCTTTCAAAATGCACTTTGCATGAACAACAACCAACAATCTTCTTGAGACAAATTTGATAACTGATAGAGTTGCAAAGTTCCCATAATTGATCCAACCTTTTCAAGACGAGTAGTAATTAGAATTGAAGCACCACTTGCTCCAACCTTCAATACTTCTCTAAGATTATCCCACTTTTCTTGATCTTCATTCCAAACATCATCCAAAACAAGAAAGTATCTTTTTCCATTCAATAACTCCTGAAGCTTTTTCTGTAGGGGAGCCAAGTCCATGTCACCCAGGGACTTTCCTTCAATAGATTCTACAATTGCCTTAATCAACCTCTTCTCATCAAAATCATCTGAGACACAAACCCATATCTTTAGATTGAAATGCTCTGTCACTCTCTGATTATTGAAGACCATTTGGGCAAGTGTTGTCTTTCCTAGTCCCCCCATACCAAGTATTGGGAGTACCGAAAATTCTTGGGCATCACTAACATTGTTTATCAAGATTTTCACTACCTCCTCCTCCTCTTTGTCCCTTCCGTAAACTTTTGCTTCAGTTAAAACAAAACCTGTTCCAAACGAGAATGGTGTTACATTCAACTTCATTAGGAGTCAGAAGAAAATAGAGAATAATTTTTGCACGCCTTAAAGAGATGTGGATGAGCTTGAGGAGCAGAGACCTGAGAAAATCAGGCTGAGTTCCACTTGGCAAAAAGTGATAAAACATATTTTTGAAGCTTCTCTATATCTTCTGCAATCATTTTCAGAATTTGATATGAACCAGTAACTAAAACAAATTTATTTTAATTTGGTGCCTTCATTTTCAAAGTGAAAAATGCATTAAGAAATGTGGAAGAATGCTAGAGGATTTCCTAGACTTTCTGATTAATGAAATTAATTTATGTGTTAT
Organism: Solanum dulcamara; assembly: GCF_947179165.1. Classification (NCBI taxonomy): domain Eukaryota; kingdom Viridiplantae; phylum Streptophyta; class Magnoliopsida; order Solanales; family Solanaceae; genus Solanum; species Solanum dulcamara. The sequence goes on along the minus strand of NC_077241.1, from coordinate 71,418,703 downwards.
GACATAGAAGTCAAGAAATCATTAATTACTTCCACTGTACTGTATTCACAATTTTTGTCGTTTTCAAATTGACAAATGGTCGGATTTATGTCCAAGGTTGATGCAAAGACTATTGAGTAGTGACCCAAATGAGTTATGTGTTAGTAAACTGTATTGAAAAATATTAAACAGTAACAGAAACTTCTGAAAATAATAAAAACAGAATCTGAAAATATTAATGCAGAAACAGAATCGAGCCCACTGAATGCACAGTGTGTCCTTAAGGAAATTATTCCCCTCAAAGTACCCGAGGTTTTTGGAATCTTTCCTCCCAGGATAGAACGATTACTCACCAAAGTAGAGGTACTGCAAATCTTTGATGACAGCGAACCACTTGAAGGATGTATATCACACGATTTTAGGAAGTGCAGAAAGAAGAAGAAGAAGAGGGTATGTTCAGAATTTTCGTATGGAATATTCTGAAGATTTACAGATATATATAGACTGTTTATACCTTTTCAGAAAAGACACCTGTTGGGAAAAGGTTTGCCTGTTGAGAAGGTTTGCAATTTTTCGGACAAGGTTGCAACTATTCAAAAATCCGTTGGAAAAAACGGAGGGAAAGTTTAAATTAATCCGGGAAAAAATGGGTCGCGGGTCGCGGGTCAGGATTTTTTTCCCACTTAATTAATTAATTAATTAAATAATATTAATTAATTAAAATTTAAAGAAAATTTGGTCCAAAAAGATTATCAATCAATTGACCAAATCCAAATCCAAATCTGAGCCGAGCCGAGCGAGCGACGACGACGACGGCGCGAGGGGAGACCCTCTTCTTGACCCTTTAGCAACATGAAGGAGTGCTTCTATTTTTAAATAGAAGACTTTTCATTTCCACCACCTATGTGGGACCAAAGCTTATTTAATAAAATAAGAGAGAACATATCATTTCCTCTCCACTTCTTTTTCCCTCAATTTCCCATTCAACCTATCAATTAAACCCAACAATCCCCCACATGAATGGGGAATGTCTACAAGATAAAGGAATGCACGGATAAGTGTGTGATATACAAGCGAAGATTAATTGCATCGGGATAAGTAGGTTTCCCTTTGAACTTTCCATAGTGAACTTATATAGGATATACTCGATCAATCGGTAGATGCGATATCTTTGAACCGTCGAACTTTGTTGTATAACTAGACAACATAAGTCACACAATCAATCATCAACCATCTATGGTTCTCACGGTTGTGTTCGTTTCAGCCATGAACACCGCCTGGTTTCGTGAATGCATAGAGAATGGGCCTTTACTGTCATTCCCCTTGAAGCGGCTTATACTTCACATTCACATAGGTGATTTCTAAACTTGTAGTCCTATAGACACACTATCTAGTTATTTTCCGTCAGATTTAGATAATCATTAAAAAACCTTTAAAGCTTTATTAACTCATTAAAAGCCTTAAGGTTTTATCCTTTGTTTCTGAACATTGTCATCATCACGAGAATGGGTTGAGTTATTTGACAATGTTGAACCGTCAATCATAACTTTGTTTGATCTCTTTGAACCTAGTTCTTGGGATCTCCAGTCTACTAGGTAGAGTTACCGCCATGTTGACTTGTCCTAGGCCTTAACCCCATTCCCCTCGATGATCTTTCAACAGCTTCTCTAGATAAGCCTTTTGTTAGTGGATCCGATATATTATCTCTTGACTTTACGTAGTCAATAGTGATAACACCACTAGAGAGTAGTTGTCTAACAGTATTGTGTCGCCGTCGAATGTGACGCGGTTTTCCATTATACATAACATTTCCTGCCCTTTCTATTGCCGCTTGGCTATCACAATGTATACATATGGGTGCCAAAGGTTTGGGCCAAAATGGAATATCTTCCAAAAAATTTCGAAGCCATTCAGCTTCTTCACCAGCCTTGTCTAAAGCTATAAATTCAGACTCCATTGTAGAGCGGGCGATGCATGTCTGTTTTGATGATTTCCAAGACACTGCTCCTCCACCAATGGTGAAAACATATCCACTTGTGGATTTAACTTCAGATGATCCGGTGATCCAGTTTGCATCACTATATACCTCAATTACTGCGGGATATTTATTATAATGCAAAGCATAGTTTTGGGTGTGTTTCAAATACCCCAAGACTCATTTCATTGCCATCCAATGAGTTTGATTAGGATTATTCGTGAATCGACTCAACTTGCTAATAGCACATGATATATCTGGTCGTGTACAATTCATAATATACATCAAACTTCCCAAAACTCGTGCATAGTCCAATTGTGAGTCACTTTTACCTTCATTCTTTTGAAGTGCAAAACTTACATCAATTGGAGTTTTTGCAACATTAAAATTTAAATATTTAAACTTATCAAGTATATTTTCAATATAATGTGATTGTGATAATGCTAGACCTTGTAGAGTTTTATGGATCCTAATTCCTAAGATTAAGTCAGCAACCCCTAAGTCTTTCATGTCAAATTTGCTAGCAAGCATACGCTTCGTAGCATTTATATTGGCAATGTCTTTACTCATTATCGACATGTCATCAACATATAAACAAACAATGACTTCATGATTTGGAGTATTTTTAATGTAAACACATTTGTCACACTCATTAATCTTAAATCCATTTGCCAACATTGTTTGGTCAAATTTTGCATGCCATTGTTTAGGTGCTTGTTTAAGTCCATAAAGTGACTTAACAAGTTTGCACACTTTCCTTTCTTTACCTGGAACTATGAAACCCTCAGGTTGTTCCATGTAAATTTCTTCCTCCAATTCTCCATTTAAGAAAGCCGTCTTAACATCCATTTGATGAATTTCAAGACCATATACAGCTGCAAGTGCCACTAACACCCGAATAGATGTTATTCTTGTTACCGGCGAGTATGTGTCAAAGTAATCAAGAACTTCTTTTTGTCTATAACCTTTGACCACAAGTCTTGCCTTATATTTATCAATAGTGCCATCAGCTTTCATTTTCCTTTTAAATATCCATTTTGATCCTAAAGGTTTATTTCCAGGAGGAAGATCAACCAATTCCCATGTATGGTTATTCAAAATTGATTGAATCTCACTATTGATTGCCTCTTTCCAAAATGCTGAATCAGAAGAAGACATTGCATCTTTAAATGTTTGAGGCTCATTTTCAAGCAAGAATGTCACAAAATCTGGTCCAAAGGAAGTAGATATCTTTTGACGTTTGCTACGCCTTGGATCCTCTTCGGATGGTTTACTTTCCTTTTGAACTTCTCTTGGTCGTTTAGATCTTTCACTTGAGGATTCACTTTTAGTTTTATACGGATAAATATTTTCAAAAAATTTAGCATTGTCTGATTCAATTACCGTATTAACATTAATTTCAGGATTGTCCGATTTGTGAACCAAAAATCGACAAGCTTTGCTATTTGTAGCATAGCCAATAAAAACACAATCCACGGTCTTTGGTCCGATTTTTACCCTTTTGGGCAAAGGAACTTGGACCTTTGCTAAACACCCCCACACTTTGAAGTATTTCAAGTTGGGTTTTCTTCCTTTCCATAGTTCATATGGAATAGTTTGTGTTTTGCTGTAGGGTACTCTGTTGAGTATTCGATTAGCTGTAAGGATAGCTTCCCCCCACAAGTTCTGCGGTAAACCGGAACTTATTAATAAAACATTCATCATTTCTTTTAATGTTCGGTTTTTCCTTTCCGCAACTCCATTTGATTGAGGTGTGTAGGGGGCAGTAGTTTGATGAATAATTCCATATTCTAAACATATCTTTTCAAAAGGAGATTCGTATTCTCCACCCCTATCACTTCTAATCATTTTTATCTTTTTATTCAATTGATTTTCTACTTCGTTCTTGTATTGCTTAAATGCATCAATTGTTTCATCCTTACTATTAAGCAAATATACATAACAATATCGAGTGCAATCGTCAATAAAAGTTATAAAATACTTCTTTCCACCACGAGTTGGTGTAGACTTCATATCACAAATGTCTGTGTGAATCAATTCTAAGGGACTAGAATTCCGTTCAATAGATTTATAAGGATGCTTAGCATACTTAGATTCAACACATACTTGACATTTTGATTTATTGCAATCAAAGTTAGGCAATATATTTAAATTAATCAGTTTTCACAAGGTTTTATGATTGACATGTCCTAAACGTGAATGCCATAAATTATTTGACTCAAGTAAGTAAGAAGAAGCTTGAACTTTATTATCATCAACAACCATTACATTTAGTTTGAAAAGACCCTCAGTGAGGTAGCCTTTTCCTAGATACATTTCATTCTTACTGACAACTACTTTGTCTGAAACTAGAACACACTTGAATCCATTCTTGATAAGAAGGCCGGCAGACACCAAATTCTTTCGCATTTCTGGAACATGATACACTTTGTTCAGCGTCACCACCTTGCCGGATGTCATTTTCAGAAAAACTCTCCCATATCCTTCAATCTTTGCAGTTGCAGAATTTCCCATATAGATCATCGCATCAGGTGCTGCAGGGGAATAAGTAGAGAAGGCTTCTCGGACTGCACACACATGCGAAGTAGCTCCTGAATCAAGCCACCATTCTTTGGGATTACCTACTAAGTTGCATTCTGATAGCATTGCACACAGATCATCAATAGCTTCTTTATTTTCCACCATATTGGCTTGTCCCTTTCTCTTGTCCTTTTTCGGAAGACGACAATCTGGAGCTTTGTGTCCAACTTTCCCACAATTATAACAATTGCCCTTAAACTTTTTCTTGTTCTGCTCCTGATTCTTTCCAAAAGGTTGCTTCCTTTTCTTATTCTTTGGAGCAGCATCTTCAACGATGTTCGCTCCCATAATTGCTGAATTTCCACGCAACTTCTTTTCTGCTGTTTTGTTATCTTCCTCAAGCTTGAGACGAATCACAAGATCTTCCAACTTCATTTCCTTACGCTTGTGCTTTAGATAATTTTTGAAATCTCTCCATGAAGGAGGCAACTTTTCTATCATCGTAGCCACTTGAAACGCTTCATTAACTACCATGCCTTCAGCAATAAGGTCATGAAAAATAAGTTGCAGTTCTTGAACCTGGGTTCCAACAGTCCTGCTATTTATCATTTTATAGTCTAGGAACTTAGCAACCACAAACTTTTTCAAGCATGCGTCTTCAGTCTTGTACTTCTTCTCAAGTGCATCCCACAATTCTTTAGAAGTTTTTATAGCACTGTAGATATTATACAAATCATCATCCAAAACACTTAGGATATAACCCTTGCATAGAAAATCTGCCTGTGTCCATGCCTCAGTAATCATAAACTTTTCATTGGCCGGCATATCAGCAGCGGGCACAGGAGGGTCTTCATTGGTGAACTTCTGCATACCAAGAGTGGTAAGCCAAAAGAACACCCTTTGCTGCCATCCTTTGAAATTGGCTCCAGAAAATTTTCCTGGTTTTTCTGCCGGTGGCACAGAAGCGCGGCTTGTTGCAGCAACAGTCGCAGAAGTAGTAGCAGTATCACTTGTCATTTTCTTTCACTGTCAAAATAGACAAACTGTCTTAATATTTCAGAATATCAGACCTTTTACAAAAAAACAACGATGAAGTTTTTATACTCTTCAAATCGTTGTACAAGTATGAACTTTAATATTCCAACGAAGTTTTTATACTCTTCAAGTCAGAATATTTATTTCATACGGAGTAGAAAACCACACAGGTTTTAGTCTCCAAAAGTGTAATACAGTTTAATCAAAAAACAAAATAACGATAATTTCCTTAAGATTGTTAGTAAACTGTATTGGAAAATATTAAACAGTAATTATTCCCCTCAAAGTACCCGAGGTTTTTGGAATCTTTCCTCCCATGATAGAACGATTACTCACTAAAGTAGAGGTACTGCAAATCTTTGATGACAGCGAACCACTTGAAGGATGTATATCACACGATTTTAGGAAGTGCAGAAAGAAGAAGAAGAAGAGGGTATGTTCAGAATTTTCGTATGGAACATTCTGAAGATTTACAGATATATATAGACTGTTTATACCTTTTCAGAAAAGACACCTGTTGGGAAAAAGTTTGCCTGTTGAGAAGGTTTCGGGTCGCGGGTCAGGATTTTTTTTTCCCACTTAATTAATTAATTAATTAAATAATATTAATTAATTAAAATTTAAAGAAAATTTGGTCCAAAAAGATTATCAATCAATTGACCAAATCCAAATCCGAGCCGCGCCGAGCGAGCGACGACGACGACGGCGCGAGGGGAGACCCTCTTCTTGACCCTTTAGCAACATGAAGGAGTGCTTCTATTTTTAAATAGAAGACTTTTCATTTCCACCACCTATGTGGGACCAAAACTTATTTAATAAAATAAGAGAGAACATATCATTTCCTCTCCACTTCTTTTTCCCTCAATTTCCCATTCAACCTATCAATTAAACCCAACATTATGTTGATAGGAATAAGGTTCTTCTACAATCTTAAGAACTTTTAGAAAAAGAGCACAAACCCTATAAACGGAAAATAAGCTATACATCTATCATGAAAGGATTAGACACATGGGACGAACATTTGAGGGAAAATCTTTGAAACTTCCCCTCACCCCAAACACACACATGAATTTGATAATTGCCAAAAAAATGAATATAAACAAAGTTTTTTGTAATACTAATTTAAGATGAGCACCTGTTTCCCGTCTAGCAGTTTGTCTCTCTATAATGTTTTCTTGCAAATGAAAATCCATTCTTTCCTTAGCAATTGCATCTAGTTTCTCCATCATCTCTTTCATCCTTTTCCCGATCTTGTGACGGAAAGTGATAATCCCTGGATGACAACGTCCTAGTCGATACTGCTTGAGTCTTGCTGCCTCATATTTACATTCGTCCAATATGTCATCAACTTTATATGCAGCAGCATTGAGTTTCTGTAACCAGTTTTTAATTGCCTTGTCCTTGAGTTGCTTCTTCTGAGCATCTTCGAGCACCGCTTGGATTGTAGAAAACCTTCTCGAAAGATTTTCAAACTCATTTTCAAAACCGAGAAGCAATGAAAGTTCCCCTTCAAGGAAAGAAGTGATATTGTCAATCAGAATTTGAAGGAAAGCTTCTGCCATATGTGTAGAGTGGAATGTTGATGAGTAAACAATGAGTTCAAAGTTACTGCTTTGTGTGTGAATTACTTGTAAGAAAAACATTAATGGGAGAACATATATATATATACACTTTTCGTGTCATGGAAACTGCATATGTCTTTTATGGAATCTCAATATACTTTGCGTTAATTTGCATGCCAAAGTCTTCTATAGAACTACAAGACGCAATTCAAAAGGCATAGGGTCCTGTAGAAGACATATGTCTTTTATGGAAGGCATAATACATAAATGTGATTTAACTTGACCTCAATTAACATCTATGTCCTCTAACTTGAGTGTGCACAAGTAACACTTAAATTTGTATAAAATTAAATAAATAAATGCACTCGTTCTACGTGACGTCTTACATGACAATTTGATGTCTATGTGGCGTCCTACGTGTATTATACCACGAAGGACGTGTGTGTCTACTTGTTCAATGTTATACAAGTTTAAGTGTCTATTTTTGCATTATCAAAATTGGAGGGCATAGATGTCAGCTGAAGCTAAGTTGAAGGGCATATTTATGTGTTATGCCTTAATGGAAACTGCATATGTCTTTTGAACACATTTACTCTACAGTGCATGTTGCTTGGTAAGCAGATATGGGATCTATTCCTGGTGTGCAATGGGTGATGCCTCATAAAGTCAGGAAGAATATTAAGAAAGCAAATTTGGAAAACCTCTTTGTTTGGAAAGGAATATGAGTTGCTTTGAGAATTGAAATATTTTCTTGCTTACATACCAAACACTAGAAAATAAGTAAGAGACCTACTTATTTTTCAAGAAAACATTGGTTCACTACTAATCACAAGCTGGTAGAATATATGAAAAACATTTAAGTTCAGTGTACTTCAGTGTATGATTTAAGTTCTATAATTAGTTTTATATGTACATAATTAGCATAGTTTTGTTGGCATTGTTTTTCTTTGCCATTTAGAGTCACGCTTAATTACCATTTTTACTCCAATTATGTATCCCAAAGTGGGAAAAATTGAGACCTTAAGCATTGAAAGGCTTTTCAAGTTGTACATATTGAAGTTCCATCTTGTACAAGAGAAATTCAAGATAAACTTATCTGGAGTGGCAGATTTGTGTACCTATGTTATGTTATTTTATTTTATTTTTTACTCTAGACTATATTTAATAGCAAGAGAAGTTTTTACTATCTAGTGCTAATGCATACACCAGGAATTTGAAACTCAAAAGGAGAAAAGGTGTCTGAAATGTCCACGGGGAGAACCAAAGCCAATGGCTTACACCACAATTATAATGACCTTAAAAATGGGCGGTCTTGAACTTTTGATCCCTTTTGCCCATGGGCAAATGTTCAAGGTCAAAAATTGTTAAACTTAAAAGTTTTGTTCATAGAGAAAATAAGGTCGGAAGTTTAAGAGTTAAAGACCATCCACTTCTAAAATCGTTCTTGTATATCACCCGATAATACATTTGCATTTTATTGCACTGTACAAATTTTATTGGCAGTGCGATAAAATATTGTGTTGTGCCTAGTAATTCCAATTTGTACATTATAGTTTTGGGCCTTTATACTTTCTAGGATGAAATAGTTTTTGTTTGACTCTCCAGCTAACTAATTTTACTTCATTCATTGGTTGGTTTGTGATGATCCAAGTCCAGTAGATGAATTCAAACACTATTCTATTTTCTAGTTTTCTTTTATCAACACAAAGTATTAAACTACAATAACAATACATCCCGTTGTAATATTACAATTAGGATCTGAAGAGGGAAGATTGTACGCATATCTTATCTCTGTCTCACGTAGGTAGAGAGGCACACAAAGTATTAAACTAAACACTTCAAATAAAAAATGTTTTAAGTATCACAATAAAGTCACTTCTACAATAGTTGAATCTCTTATATTTTAGGGAGGCCATGAGCCTCTCATGAAGTTATAATTTCACTTGCTGCCATACTTTATAAGAAAACTGCCCCAAAAAAAGGAGCAAGGAATAGTAGGAAGCAGAGGGAGTATCAATTTGTTTCCAAAACATTTCAGATTCGACTAACACTACCCTTTCACCAAGAACTTTTAACTTCTATTTTGGCTTGTTGTTGGGCAATGCCAAAAGTTGGTTTGAATCTTGTTGAGTGATTCAGGTGTACATTGTTTTGAAGAAAACACTGATTAACATAAAAATATATATAGTTAAAATGATGGGAAAAAAATGAATTTTTTTTTTTACGTGGAAACTCTTTCAAATAAGGAAAAAACCACGGGTCAAGAGTAGCAACTTATATAACTATAGTAAGAAATTTTACACTGAATATTCACGAGTACAATACTCAAAGTGACCACAACACACTAAAAAAGAATAACACTTTTTTGATTTTCAACCTTACTAAAAAATATCACTCACGCTCTATTTTTCTTCATAGACTATTTTCTTATAGTCTATGGTATACCTCATTTTGCTCTCTAATAGTTTTTCTCTCTATCTTGGTGTGTTCTTACAAATGAGCAAGAGTGCTATATTTATAGAAAAAATTTATCCCTATGATGTCATCGGTGACATAATGAAGAAATAAATTGTAACACCCCGGAATTTTTTTCGCAAAGACTCGAATATTTTTTCACGTATGTGTAGACTCGAACTGAATGACTTGTAATTTTAGATATGAGTTAGGATCAATTCCTAAGTATTTGAAGAGTATTAGATGTGTTTTGGGGTCATAAGGAATTTCTAACACCAAGTCGAGTCCAAAGAACTCCAATCGATTAAGTTTTCGAATGAGTTAGTATAAGGGTCAACTTCAAATGACAATATCTCTTATAATAAGATGAACTGGGTGTCCCATGACCTATCAAATTATAGTTCGAGTCTTCTTTCCAACTCCACTAAGATTGTATTTTTTGGAGTTCGGAGTCAAAAGTTATGACCATTTTACTATAGACTGTCACTGCAGAAAATTCAGGCATGGCGCTCCAGTGGCGCCCGGCGCCACAATAGCGCCAGAAACCAGTGTCTGTAGTTTGGTTCTTGGCACGACGCGCCACTAAAGGACTTGACGGTTTTTGGACTCGTTTTTCAGATTTTTCTTAAAAAAAAGGCATTATGGACCTTTCCTATCCATCCTATATCTAAAATACTACCTTAGCTATCACCATTTCCGCCCCCCACATCAATTTCTAAGGGTTTTCTCTCCAAAAACACCTATGAACTTGAGAGCAAAGATTAGAGAAGAGGAAGAGGGCTAGAGTTCAAGTTCTTCAAGTAAGGCCATCAAATTCTTGATTTGTTCTTTATTTCCAGGTATGTAAGACTCCTCATAACATGGATTGAGTTCATCCATGTGCCATACATCTTCTTTGAGTTGAATGTTCATAGGAATTGAAGTTTCTTGATAGATTTACATCCTAATGAGTTTTTACATCTACCAACACGATTTTGTCATGTTGATGTTGGTGAGTTGAGAACTTGATAATTGTTTCATGTCTCCATCCCCATGAAATCGAATTGATTCCTATTTTACGATATGCTTATACTGTGATTGGGTCTAAGAGTTGATTGGTATGAGTTGTTATACATATTCTTGTTATAAACTTAAATATTTTGAGTATCCTTAATTGTTGATTTGGAGTTTTGATGAGTAATGATTTAGCCCCAAAAGATTGATGGAATGAATGAAGAAATAATTGGATAGGATTAAATGTTATTGTTATGTCAAAAAATGGACGAGAGTTTAAAATCAATTTCATCTTTTTAGAAAAAAAAAATCAATTTTAGTATAAGAGGAGTCGCCACTTAATTTTTTAAAGAAATTAAGAAAACTTAATTTAAAAGACCCTAACAGATTTAAGTCTTAAAAATTTAGAAAAAAGGGTACGAGGTTCATATTTACTATTTTAAGAAGGTTTTAGCACTAAAAATAGCCGCTAACATGCAGTTGTCCAACGACATAAATCATTTGACTATTTAAAAATATTTAAAGAAAAGACACTCAACTTCGTTTTGATTTGAAAATACTTTGAAATATTTTGAAAGTAGAATTTGTGGTCAAAATGACCAAGAAAAAGAAAATAATACTATGTATCATTTAGGTAAAATCATTTTTTTAAAAAGGGCTAAATTAGTCATAAGAGAAATGACTCTTTTTAGGAGGATTTAATAAGTTAAACCTATCTACAATTAACATCTAAGCAAAAATAAATAACGTAAATACATAAATAATTATTACAACCCAAATTAAATATAGATGAATGAAGTAATGAAAATCTGGCCCGACACTTAGTTTCTGTACGTCTGAACTAAGAAGTTGGGCCACCTGCATTTGGGGGGGAGGGGCTTTAGGCCCAATTTTCTTTGTATACAGTGTATACAACTTCTGTAGAGTGTGTATACACCAAGTGTATATATCCGGTTATCTTGTATATCAGCTTCCTTTTCCAGAATATCCGAGACTGACTCGATGAGAGAAATTTGAGCCTCCATGGCTCAAAACTCAGAAATGCATAGAGGAAAGATGATCCACAAGGGACTCGGGTAGAGTTCACATGTAACAAAATAAAATCACATTAGCTAAGTAACATGAGATAGAATTATTCTAACACATTTAAAGAGAATGAACAATCACTAAACCACTCAATATATTCGAATGTAATCAAACATAAACAATACTTGATCATTCAAAATTTAATTAACTAATGAGACAAATTAGGTGTTTCATTCAACAGCTATTGGAATGTTATAACGAGAATAAACCATAAATACAATTATTAAATTTACATGGAAAGTGGGAGCAGTGAGATATCCTTCAATTTCATTATAAATAATAAATCATTTAGCAAGTTTAACATTACAATGACAAAAAGACAATCATAATTTAATTATCAAAAGGTTCACAGTAAACATATGCTTAAGTAGTTATCATCCTTATCTTCACAACACATTTCGATAATCTAAACATGATAGATTTAGCCATTGTTTTTTCAACTTAGCAAGTAATTAAATGGAGAAATTGATAGTTTATATACTTGATTAAGATACCCATTAAAATTCTGAACTACCACAATGATAATCAAAACATGCATATCATTTCAGGATGCTAAACCAAACTAAAATCAAATAAATTATACCCAACAAATAACTTCATGATTTAAATAGCTACTAAACTAATGATAAGCAAATGATATATGACCTTAGGTTCGACATTATGAGATTACATTCAAATTGTTGTCACAGTAAAATGGCAAAATAGAGTAAACGAGTATGCAGACCAAAACTTTAGACGAGCATAAGGCTTAAACAGATTGGTCCTGACAGAAGAAAAATGTTAAACCAATTTGAACAAGAATCCGGAGTCATTAACAGGAGCGAGCTTAAACAGCGACAAACTCAAGACAAATTACAATCTAAAAATTTAAACTTGAACTACAACAGTAACATAGTAGACTTAAGACATACCATAATCTAAAATCTAAATAAGGTCAGAGCAGAATCATACTATAGCGAATGAAGCTAGAACTAAGCTCAAAACAACGAGAGAGAGTTGAGATTTAAATGCGAATCGAGATACTTAACACTTCCTTATGACAACAACAAGAACAAAATACATAATTTATATTCAACTAAAATATAACAAAGCTACTGAAATAAAAATCTCTAAGGAGAAAAACTAAGATTTAATTCAAATTTCAGTCCAAACCCACAACATATTTACAAGCAATACAAGAATAAACGTAACTAGAATGAACCAAAAACAGAAATGAGTTTACCTTTTTCGGAGCAGCGAACTGGAAACGAGAACGAGCTAGCCGTGTTTGAGCTTCCGCCACCACAATTTCAACTCGAGGAGTAGAGAATAACGAATAGGGTTTTCAATTATCGTCCTTGGTTTTTTTTTCTAAATTTTTTGTTGTTCTATCTTCTGTCTCCCCTAAAAAAAAATCTCCTCCCAACCAAGAAATAGTCCGATCTTTTTTTTTTGAGGAAAAGATCATTCTTCCTTTCAAAAATATGAGGTTGTACCATTTTTTAATTGTTTGGGGATGGGTAAATGCTTATTTTTATGTTCTAATGGCTGAATGGGATTATGGGGGTATATAATTAATATTAGGAGAAGTAGGCGTGGGGGACAAAAGGGAGATGTGAATGTGCAATCATATATTATATATATATATATATATATATATACATATTCAGATTGGCATATAAAATTTAATAAATTAAAAAAGTTAACTCTTAATTTTTTTGACAATCAATTGTGTAATTGGAAGACCGTTACATTTAATTATGTTATATTATTATTTAATGTGATCGTTTATATCATTGTATTTTATTTAATATATATTTTTTATTATTATTTTAATAGGAAGGATGGACGGAAATATTATTTATTGTTATTATTATTATTATTATTATTATTATAAGAAGGGATGACTGAAATTTTATTTATTATTTACTTATTTTATAAGAAGGGATGGTTATATTAATATAGTAGTGTTGGGGTTAGGGGTGTTCATGGTTCAGTTTGGGTCGGTTATTGATTAAAACCATAACCAAACCAATTTAATCGGTTATTAAATGTCTAAAACCATAACCAAACCAAGTAAAATAATAACCACGGGTTTGGTTATTGTCGGTTTGATTCGGTTATTCGGTTTATGACTAGCCGAGATAATTCAAATATTCTCTCTCTACATTCTTCAAATTCTTATGAAGCTCTTTTTTCCTCACAACCCACAAAGGTTCAAAACAGAAAATGAAACAACTTAAACATTTGGGAAAAAAAGAAAACAACTTAAAATCAATTTAAAATTTGAAAAACTCCTTACAAACCTTCTCAAAATTTGACAATCTTATACTTGGGGTTGAGGAGTTGAGGTTGCTCTTGAGCCTTCACTGTTAGTCTATGACTGTGAGTCTGTGACTTTGTGAGAAACCAACGTGAGAGGAACAAAAATGTAAAAGGAAAACAGATACTAGTGTTTTAAAGTTTTAACTTTTACTTTATGTTGCTGCCTGCTGCTCAAGTGCTTAGTGCTTATTAGAAATTTAGGATTTAGAATTTAGGATTTAGAATTGGGCTTGAGAGTTGGGCTAATGGGCTTGGATTGTTGGACTTGGACCGATGTTTAGTGTTTATTAGAATTTATAATTGGGCTTGAGAGTTGGGTTTGGATTGTTGGGCCTTAAAAATAAGTATATTAATATTAAATTAATAATTAAAACGTATAAAATATCTTTAATTATTTATGAAAAACTAATATTATACATATAAATAATTATAAATTTTAAGTATATAATTATCAGTTTGGTTCGGTTATTTATTCGGTTATTTTTTTCTATAACCATAACCAAACCAAATATTATCGGTTATTCAAATTTAAAACCAAACCAAACTGAATGTCGGTTTTTTTATTCGGTTTGGTTAAATTTTCGGTTTGGTTTTGGTTTTAACCAAAACTGTGAACAGCCCTAGTTGGGGTATGGGTATTGTAATATTTAGTAGTGTTAGAATACGGGAGGGACACGTATGAGTTTTTCTCAAAAGGGTGGGAATATTGTATGGGTTAGAGTTAGTAGTATGGGATGGAGAATATAATAATGTAAGGAGTGGTTAGATGTATTTAAAATGGTTATGGCTACAACAAAAAATAATTAACCTAATCATAAAATAATTAATTCGAAAAATAAAAGTTGTTAATTTACGAAATAATTTATAAATAAAATAAATAAATAAATAAATTAATATAATCTATATTTTAAAATCAATTTTTAATAATCCTAAAAGGTAATAATTATACAAACCATATACATTATCTTAAAATAATAAAATGATAAAACTACTAAAAATAAGTAAAAAAATATTTTAGTATTTTACTAAAGTGATTGTTTTGAATTGCTTAAAAAATCGAAAAATTTTGATAGCTAATTTACATTGCGGATGGTCAAAATTGGGTGTCAATAACATGTCCCTTTCTTTGGATAGGGTCGATGAAAGAGAGCCTAGATAAAGAAAATTGACAAATCCAATTTTGGCCGACGACACTTCATCTTTCTAAAAGGGAATTTGGTACGATTTCGTATGGACTTTGGGAATTATGATCGGACCTCGGTGTCAGATTTCCTACATATCTCAGGCTACATGAAAATTTGGGTCACTTATAGTTCGAGACGCTTGATTCGGCGTATGAATTTTGAAAGGATTCAAAAGCGATCCTGATATCAAATTATGAGAGATCAGGGTGCTTGGGGAATGAAATTAAGAATGATTGTTGGAATACAGTTGGGTTTCAAATCCACCTATATATCCCTAAACTTGGAAATCAGGTTGCTTGTAGTTCGACTCTATCAGTTGTCTTTTATGCTAAGATAACCTTCGGTTGAGAAGAGTGTCAAACAAATCAAGGGTGACAAAGAGACTTGCGACCTCTTAGCCACGAATGTGGCGTGCTTCACACTCATAAGTAAGAACTTACACGGACATAATTGCTTGAAGAATTGCTTTTGGTGACAGATGAAGTTTTCCATATGGGAAATCGAAACGGACGAACTGAAAGGAATACCCACATGCCTTCTGATAGGGGTGTGGTTTGATTGTGGTGGAAGC